>NC_059368.1:2835000-3135000 GCF_019703515.2 Myxocyprinus asiaticus | reverse complement strand
AAGCATACATTTTAATTAAATGTACTTCAAAACTTAATAATTTAATAGTATTTAATTAAATTTACAGTAAAAGCTTCATGTTTACGCTTAATTCACAATAATATTGGCTACATAAGTCAAAGATTACTCATTTCAGTTTGATTGAAATGTGTCATACAGTTGAAATGTATGTCCAGATACTTGGCCATAGTGTATGTCGGCTTGTGTAGTTATAATGAAAATAAACATGTCTATGTGGAATAAGAGTATTAAATCATCCACTAGCTTGTTTGTTTTAGAGCATTTATATTATTCGCATCAGTCCCACACTATCTAAGCAGAAAATCTGTAGGTTAAACTCGATTTAAATCAATTACACAGCTGAACGAAACACCCTGCAGTGATTTGATGTTCCATGTCATTTCTTCTGATTTTGCTCCTTCTTGTTTGCTCAGCCAGTGCAAATAATGCTGATTTACACGGTGTGAAATCTGCACCCAAAAACCTTTATGTTAAGGTCTGAATGCAGGGAAGTTCAGGCCAGTGTTCCACATTTTACTGCACTATCGTTCTCACACACACTCATCCTATAGATGGAACATGACACTGTCGGCCAGCAAGCAGCAGAAAGTCGAAGCTGGATTAATTCAGAACAGAGTGTGAGTGAGAATCAGATGTAATGGATTTGATTTCGGTTTCCTCCAGGCCATTTTCTGAGCTGGTGGAAAATGAGAAAGAAATGGATCTTGCTCAATTCGGTATGCTGGAATGCGCCCAGTGCAAGTGCTTAATATAACCAGAGAGTCATCATAACTTTACCGTTTATGTCCTTCAATAATAATAATAATAAATAATAAAATTAAATTAAAAAAAATAAAAAAGTTTTTTTCATTTTATTGTTTATAACATAAACTATTATAATATAAATGTTTTTTTTTTTTTACTCACCAAACACTACACATATTTTTATTATTATTATTATTATTATTATTATTATTTTATCTAGTTAGACAACAAGCGTGTTAACATGTTAAAAGTACATTACAGAATACAGAAAATCGAATATAAATACAAAGAAACTATATTCAGGGGTGTCAAAAGAAAAGAAAGAAATGCATTTGTCAAGTTATACAAATCAAAAATCTTAACTCTTCTTATTGTTTTATTATTTTGACACAACTTTTACTTTTGGTAATATTGCAATTAAAACTATAAAGATCTAAATGCCAAAACGTTGTTTTTTGCAGGATCTCATCAGGAAATCTTCGCTCTGCTACTCTGGCCTGAGTGATCCCCTCATCCCCTCCCCTCCAGAGTTCGATGCGCTCGGCTCTCGGCTCTGCCTGGAGTTGTGAGTGCGGCGGCAGCGGTGCTGAATATGGCGTCAGACGGGATGATTTTAACCAACCACGACCACCAAATTCGGGTCGGCGTCCTGACAGGTAAAGAGCAGATTCTTCTCAAGCCATTGCTCGGTTTATTTTGGGGAAACGAAGCCGCTTTTTCTGTTTGCCAGCGGTGTCTCACCTTCCCTAGTGGTGTGTGTGTGTGTGTGTGTGTGTGTGTGTGTGTGTGTGTGTGTGTGTGTGTGTGTGTGTGTGTGTGTGTGTGTGTGTGTGTTTCATGCTGGTCAGCGGTGATTTAAACCATCTTCTCTTTTACTAGATATACATTTACCTACTAAACCCCCTGCATAAAAAAATAGTGAAGCCTATTTTATATTAGAATATGGTATTATGATGAAATTTAACAGGAGGATATAGTTTTGTATATTTAATTATTCACTTTGGCTGGTGAAACCTTTTTCAAAATTCCCAGTGTGTACGCCACGGCTTTTCATAAGCACCTTTAATTCAATGGATCTTGTAATATTTGTGAATCAACTGGCCATAGACAGCGGTGCTAAAAACGTGATATACTCATGAAAGCAGAGGGCAGATATGAGGATGGTTTTGAATCGTGGGCAGAATACTGGTTTCCTTCTCCACATGACAGTCTTGTGAATGCAAACATGCATTGTTGCAATTCGTTGGTCTTCAATAATATTTGTCTATGACGAATGAATTGTTCGAGCAAATGCTGAAGTATAATCTGCGATTAACTCCCTTCCTGTATCAAAAATGGAATAAAATCAAATGGCATTTTGAACGATAGCATTTGTGTTTGAAATCTCCCGAATTGGCAGCAAAAAACAGATGGGGAGAGGGGGGGAAACGTTATTTAAAAGGCCACGGATTTTCGTGTGATGTAATTGGTGATAACCCACTCAAAGAAATCCGTTGGCGATGGTGGTAACGTGTTGAGATAGAGAGAGAGAGGAGCTCCATCCAGCACTGAGGGAAACCCCGCTTCACCTCCCCCCTCCTCACTTCTGTAGAGCGGAGAAACCAGCAGCAGCGCTGTCCGTGGTGCTGAAACAGTGACCGCTCGGTAGAGCGCTGTCCGTGGTGCTGAAACAGCGACTGCTCGGTAGAGCGCTGTCCGTGGTGCTGAAATTCAGCGGTCGCTATCTGTGGTCTTAAAACACAGTAGCCCCTCTCCGTTGCGCTGAAACAGAGTAAGCACTGTCCGTGGTACTGAAAATTCAGCGACAGTCACTGATTAATTTTCTTACATGTCCTGTTCTAGATGTGTTATCCAGGGCTGAAGCCATAGATTTTGATGGGCACACGTTTCCCTCAAAATCCAGATCAGTGTTTGAACGATATGGGGTTTCCAGTGGTTGATTCTTAATTTATTACATTTGGTCCCTTCCTTACATCAGTACACTTATTAAAGATTCAGTTCATTTAGAGCATTGGTATATCCCACTCAGGAATATCCTACTCAGTGGCACAATGGATAAAAACAGATAAAACCAAATGATTACATGCCAGATATGTAACCACTAGTCTACAACACCCGTTTGATGATTTGTCAAATGAGTGTTACCACTGAAGACATTGAGGGGGACATCTTCTCCCCAATATTCAAATGTATTTATTTATTTTTTTTATTTTATTTTTTTTTTATTAAAGTGATTACATTAGGTTACAAAATGTGATAAAAGCCATGATTTTTTTCTGTACACTTGTTACAGGTTCAGTGCCCTGGAGTAACCCGAGGTTAAATATACTACTCAATGACACAATGGATTACATTTTATGGGATTTGGAATTACAACATTTTGGTTACCAGGCTTGATATTTAACCACTAGGCTACAGCATCTGTTTGGTGATTCACAGGGCAAACAGGCCAACTAGTGTATTGCCCTGCATTTTTCTGTACTGTTTGGTCATTAATCAGATTATTTTAATCACTACAGTTATTACTGGGATAGTTCCCTTGGAGTGAACTGAGGTTAAATTTGCTGCTCGTTGGCATAGTGGATCAAACCTTGCAGAGATCAAACATATGACCTTTTAGCTACTAGTCCAGAGAGGTCTACTGGTGTATTTGTCTGCATCGTTCTGTTCTACTTGTTCATTTATCAGGTGCTTTTAACAGACTTATTACTGGGACAGTCCTTCAGGAGTAACCTTAGGAGAAGTATTATGCTCATTGGAACAATGGATAAAAACTTGGAATAGCCTTTACAGGGTTTGAACATGCAACCTTTTGGTTACCAAGACAGATATTTTAATATGAGGGTACAGCAGCCCTATAAGTTGATTTGCTGGGCAAACTGGGCTACTGGTGTAGTGCCCTGCATTGTTCAGCACCACTTGGTCATTTATCAGGCACTTTATCAGTACACCTATTACTGGGTCAGTCCCCTAGGAGTAACCTGAGGTTAAAGTATCCTGCTCAGTGGCACAGTGGTGATAGTTCATGGCATGCTTCTTTCAGGGATCAAGCCAGCAACCTTCATTTACGAGCCCTTGGGCTGGTTGCAGGAATCCTCTTAAGTTAAGAAAACTTTAAGTGACAATACCATTACAATTCTGACTTGTTTTTTTTTTTACTTAAGAGGTTTCTTGCAACTGGGCCATGAGCTTTAACCACTACACCACACCACCCCTAATGGGATTGACTCTGCAACCTGTTTATTAACAACCAAGATCCAATAGACTGCCACGATGCCCTTATGAACAAACCCAGCAGATAACTGTGTGCCCCCAAAACAAGTTCATGAATCAACCCTTGTGAGGTTTGAACCTACAAAACCTTTTGCTTCTTGGGCGAGATGCTTCACCATTACAGCAAACAGGTCTTCTAGAATACTGGCCTGAATTGTTTTGTCAAATGCTTTCAATGCAATGGCCTTGTCAGCATGGACATCCAGTCTGTCAAAACCTCTAGTAAGTGTCACCACACATTGTCAGTCAGGCAAACACAAGCAAGCAGACACGTACACAAACACTGTCGTCACACTTGTAGTGTGCCCTGTTACTTTTGTGACTTCTCTGCACAGGGATGACACTTATACAGGATGCTTGCCAATATTTGTCACTCAAATTTCTTTGGTCATTCTGACAAATCTCCCATTACCAGTAGTCTTCATTTCGCCTTCTCTTTCATCTTAGACTAGTATCAATTTCTCCCCATTTCTCTATCTCTGAAGGCCTGTGTGGTGAGGGAATTTACAGCGGAAAATTAAGACAGGAAAGTAAAAAGAAAGAGGAGGGAGATATCACAGTCTGTATGTGTCATCTGACCTTTTAGAAATCTCCCCCTCTCTCTCTTACCTCACTGTTGCTTTTCCCTCTGTGCTGCTTTGGGATTTTATGCTATTGAAAAGTGATTTCCTCTAGTAACTAGACAGCAGTTACCAGACTCATAGGAGATCTCTAACTTACAGGCCATTGAAGTATCTATACTATCATCAACACACAGATGTGATAAAAGTTTCTTGAGTTTTTAGAGACATTTGGCATCAGTCCACGTTGTGATTTCAGTCTGCTTCTTATGTTATTTGCCTGTGCTTTGACTAATCATCCCATGACCTAGGCCTCCTCCACATCTGTTCCATCTTCCCAATGACAGCAGGGTCATGTGACCAGACCTGTCCCCTTCTCTGGGGTTAAGAGGACCTTTGGTTGGCATAGCAACACTGTGGAGGTTTTAGGAAACTGACAAGCATACAATGACTCCAAGATGTAGGTTGGGGTCATAGTTTGGCACCGGGACATGATTCAGAGCTGTTGTTGGAACCGTTTATCATCTTGTTCACTTGAATTGCCCGTATTGCATGAGGACATTAATAGTGAAGATGGGATTTTGCTTAATCCACATTTTTCATCCATACATTTTTAGTGTTTTTTAAGGTGAAGTGTGTAATTTCTGAACCATCTAGAGGCGGCACCAAATGGAATTACAAAAATATTGATTGTTTTCAAACAGGTGTTCTGAACACTCCCACCATCTTCCATTGGTTGAACAAATAGATAGTCTCTCCTCAAACTTATGTAATTGGCTGACCTGATTTTGCTATATCGGTATCCTCAAACAAACAATGTTTTGATATTTACTTATAGATATGCATATTAAGCTGGGATAGGAAAAAGTATTTTAAAAGGGATTAAAAAGTTCAAAGTTTTAGTTTTAAAACTTTTAGTTTTAAAGGGATAGTTGCATTGGTAGCAAATTGGTATTGGTGTACATTTGCCACAGTACAGTCAGCAAGGGATTTATCAACAAATCGGTTCAAGGGTTTGATTTGTTAAATGATGCAGTACATGGAAAACTACTCTAAGAAGCCAAATGGAAATTGGCATGTCATTGGTTAAGGAAAGTGACATGTTGCAATTAAGGCTACCATAATTAATAATTTAAATCTAAAGGGCTTTAGTCCCTTTTGTGTATCTTAGGCTACATCCACACTAATCCATTTTTTGTTTGAGAACTCAGTTTCAGTTTCCCAACATCATCATTTTCCAAAGTACCCGGTATATGTGTTTCCAGAATGCTCTGTTTTGTGTGGAGGAAAACACTGATCGAGTGTGGATGAGAGGCGTAAACATCACAAAATCAATGCAGTTTCAAAACGTATTAATGTGTATGTGGCCATAGATTCTTGTTCCAGGAGCTTTTTGGGTTTTGCAATATTTAGTTAAACACCCCTGAGTCCTTTCAGCACAGTTTTCTTCACATGGCTTCTGTTTTAGCATCCTCACCTTGGTAAGTACTGACCTAAAATAAAACTGATGTGACCTTGAGAAGGACTACCATCTTGCTGTCACTTCTACAAAACATGAGTAACTACAGAGGGGACCAAGGAAACTAGCTCAGTTCAGAACTATTGCTTATCCACCTTTGCCTGAACGTAGAAGTGTTCCACAATTCATAACGTAAGCCTGTTTAGGTTTTCTGTTCTCCAGTGGTTTCACTCACATCAGTGTATGATTTAAGTGGATAATGTAATGTTTAGCATATTCAATTTGTAAAAATGGCCAAATAAAAGAACTTGTAGCTACATAGTGCCGATACTTTACAGAGTCACAATTTCCATCTTTTGACAGTGCCTCACTCGTCAAAGTTTGAGGAGCGGATAGATGACATGAAGTGATGGCCCGAGGCTAGTTACGTTGAGATTATAACAGCCAACAACAGCACAAGTTGAGCCTGAACTCATTTTTACTCCAACTTACACTTACAGTGGTTGTTTTTCTCCATCTGGATCGCTTGTTTTGGTAGTTTTTACCTTGCTAATTGTGGAAACTGGAACCAGACAACAGTCCAGCAGGGAAACTTAAAGAAACCCCTACTTTAAGTATTAAACTTTGACACATAACTCATCCTGCACCATTTGTGCCACAGACATGAATGATACTTCAAATCATGCACCCTGTTGAGGAGAGATGACTTAAGACTTAAGGTTTGGGTTCATCTACACCCAGAACACCTTAGAAATGGCCTACAAATCACTCAGAACACCTTATCAGTGCATTATAAAGTTGTCAGGCTGACTCCAACTTTGTGGCAGCAAGTTTTGTATGAGCAAGCAACATTTTTACATTTTTCTTGAGAAATAAAATAAAAATCTAGGTACATCATAGAATATTTCATGACGCAAACTAGACGTGCATCTGGCATGTATCATAATTGCTTATTGGCATGGCATATTTCATAGATCAGCTCCATTTTTTTTTATTTATTTATTTTTAAACATATTCTGCTCTGGTCCTAGTTTGGTTTCATTTGACACTTCCATCATTTTGTGCTTTACAAAAAATGCATAAAATATGTTCCTGTTTTCACACTGTTATCTGTTATCCTCATTTGTAAAGTGCGAAGTAGTTGTCAAATTGTTATATGTATGTGAACTGACCAGACAGTTATCAGAGAACATGAGTCAGACTTTTTGACGGCATTGCAGTGGTCAGTGTTATCAACACTGGAACATAAACGAGACGTAAACTAGCTTTATATCTTTATAGCATGATGTACGCTTACCTGTAAATTAATACATTTCATATTTACATTTCATTTTTCATTTTTACTAGCTGTTCTTTTATGGACACATATCACCTTTGTGAGTGTAGCAGAGCTGGATTTTGTCTGAACTTGTGTCCTTCCACAGCAGAAGCATTGAAATTCAGTCACTGAGCTGAACTGCCAATGAGGAAACCTCTCTGCGGCAGACAGCACATCTCTCTCTCTCTCGCTCTCTCTCCCCCTCTCTCTCTCATTCTCTGTTTCTCTCTCTCTCTCTCTATCTCTTTCTCTTTCACTCTAGTGGATCAGGATAGCACAGGATTGTGTGGGTGGCATTCCAATCTTGCATGTGTATCAAAGAGACACGGATCGGCCACATTTACACGGAGCGGCTAAATTTAGATGCCTGTCAAAGTCATAAATAGGAATAAGTTTAGATCCACATTGGTTGTTTAGCATAACCAACTGAATGTAAGCAGACACACACACTCTTTGTTTAATGCTTTTCGTTCCTCACAAGAATGCATTAAAGGGGTCAGGGACATACAGTACATTTTTTCATTGTTTTAATGTGTTCCTTGAGGTTCACTTATAATATTAGTAATGTTTTTGCACACACACACACACACACACACACACACAAAAACAGTCATATATTTGTAAAACACGATCATTTTCCACCCTCATTCAGAAACGCTCATTTTGGTGCTACTTCTCCATTAAGACTTGACAGTAAACACCCACCGTTCTGATTGGCTCTCTGCTATTGCCATCTCACTGCTGACTGCTGCTGGGCAGAGCTATGGAGGTGATAAGGTAAAGTAGGCGTTGATGTGTTGGTGTGGAGGCGGTCAGATGCAAATGTCTACCCCAAGTGTGACATCACAATGTAGAGGAAGTAGAACGAGTCATTTCCCCAGCTTGGTTTCAACAAATGCTCTTTTTGCAGTGGGGAGGAAGTTTTGAGTTCTGAAACTTACAGTATGTTTTTAGAGTACAATTAACTGTTATATGTTAAAAGATCAAGGAAAATCTGATTTCTCCTGTCATAACCCCTTGGAGTTTATGTACTTGTACAGAGTGCGTTTTGTGCCTTAGAAACATAGTGTTTGTGTGTACTAGCAATAGTAGATTATCTCAGATTATATCTAAATATAAAAAAATGCATATTTAATGGAAGCGCATAACTATCCAGGTAAATAATAATCATTTACTGATGAATCCAATCAGACATGATATTTGACATTAAGATTATATTTCCCCCCATTCAGCATTATAAATAGTAGATTAACGTGGAACTATCATTAAACCTCTGTAAACTTTCATTTTCTCCCGCACAGTCAGAGCAGATCACTCTCACATGTCAAACGGACATTCGATCCCTTGTGCTGAAAAGTTGCGTCTCTCTCCTGCCGATGGTTTCAATTTTCGCAGTTTCTGCTGAACTTATCGTACAACACCTGTGGCTGCTTGTGTGCAATCGTATTTTAGAGCTCCTTGTGTGCAATGAAGCGATTTCCATTTGTGTGCCCTCTTTACATAGGCTTAGGACGTTGCAAGTATTGGATAGAACAGACTCAGACAAACAGAACAGAATAATAATGAAAAAATGTCCCATCTCCATGATGCGCATCGTCACATTTTTGAACCGCAATGTATCGTGCCACAATAAACCGTTACACCCCTATTAAACAACTACAAAAACTTCACATGAGGGTCTTGAAGTTCTAAAGAGATCCTCTCTATTTTTCATCACATAACAACAAAATGGCAACCTGCATGTTGGTCACACCACCTGACTTTCATATAGTGGACAAAAGTTTTTCAAATATTAATAATATTTTTAAAGCAAAATTGTTTCACTGCTTATTTTTTTTTTAAGAAATAATATAAAAAAATTATTCTGCACTACTCATGCCAACATTTCTTTTTTTAAAGAATTTGAGCTTTTAATATATTGGTTACACCACATGACATTGTTACTTTAATTCCCAGAAAAAATATCAAAATGACTTTGAACTCAATAACTGAAACTATGTTCATCATAGTAGAGGTCTATTCAAGTAACTGATTTGTGAGAATTGCATTTTTAATACATTTTTGAAGAACATAATAGATCCGAAAAAGAAAAAAAAAGACCTTCATGTTACTGACCCGCCCAACACAATAAATGCCACATGGTTTGATATATGTTGCTACACTTTATAATGCAGTGATTTTTAAATGTGACATAAAATATGCCACTGTCTAGACAGAACTTGACAGAAAATGTAGCTTTCTGAAATTTTAAGCATGGAAAATTAGTTTTGTTTTGCCAACTGCACCACTTTAACGCACACTCATAAACTTACATTGAAAGAGGGACCTGATTCATACCTAGAGACCAGAATATCATAGAGGGTGGACTCTTTTGGCTAGTTAGCAACCACCCAGAACACCTTAGTTACCACCAAGCAGCTTAGCCTGACTGGGCCACTGTATGTATGTATGCTGCTCTAGAATGTACGTAATCACAACATAATCAAGAATCACAATTAGAAATGAAACTAGAAGTTTCAATAGATTCAAATAATGAATCGCTTTTAATTTTGTGGTATCAGAAATGTAAAGAACTGGATTGTTTTATGTATTTGCATGTTGTTTGTTTCCTTTTTAGCATTTAAATTAAGTTATGGTTATTTATTACTTCAATAAATCTTAAAATTAATAATTTTAAATAATTTTAAATCAGCTTGCGCACCCCTTGGAAGTTTGCACTGGTCCCTGGATACGAACCGCTGCTGTGCAGTGTGTGTTTGTTTACATGGCTGTGTGTGTGTGTGTTCTGATGAGTTAAGGCATGCTTCAGTGCTGTTCACTGAGCGGTCCTCTTTAATTAACGCAGTGGGGATTAATAAACTCATCAGTGTCCGGTCCACTCACTCCACTCCATAATCTTTCTCACAGGGATTGTGTGGATGGGTGTGTCCACACCATAATCACTGGATTGAGAAAACCTGCTTGCTAAAATTACTTATTACCTAGCTGAAAATTTTCATAAAAAAGCAACTTGGATATTTGTTTTTTGAGCTTCTGTTATGAGTTAATAGAAGTGTTATACTGAAAAAGTCTGCATATATGTCTAAATGTGCAGGAAGGCCAGTTATTTAAAGGAATATTCCAGACTCAATACAAGTTAAGCTCAGTTGACAGCATTTGTGGCATAATGTTGATTAGCACAAAAATAAATTTCAACTCATCCCTCTTTTTCTTTTAAAAAAAGCAAACAGGCACTTACAATGGAAGTGAATGGGGCCAATCTGTAAACATTAAAATACTCACTATTTCAGAAGTATAGACACAATATGTGTGTAAACATGATTTTAGTGTGATGAAATCACTCACTAACCTTTTCAGTGTAAAGTTATAGCCAATTTTACAACTTTGTTGCCATGACGACGTAACACCATAAACTGTAATATCAATGATTTAAACAACTTTGCAGTTCAAATAATACACAAGTGAACTGAAGAATTAATGCAAGTGCTTTAATAAAATTATAAGCTTCACATCTCTACCTTTAAAGCCCACACTTTCATTGTAAGTGTCTCACTGCAACCTAAATTGTTTGTTAAGAAAAGGTATAAGGCATACATTTTAGTGGTAATCAACATTATGCCACTAATGCTGTCGAATGAGCTTAACTTTAATTGAACCCGGAACATTCCTTTAAATAATATGTCACTTATTTATAATATCATTGTACTGTTTACTATTGATTATAGTGCGACCAGTGCAAAGTGGCAAGTTTGGAAAGTTAGGGAAGTTTGGAAATGTGAGCATTGGATGCAATGTATGCATAACTTAAAAAAAAATCTATTTTGCTTTTTCTGGCTTGTGTAAGTACTTTCTTGTTTCATGTTTGTAACAAGGTAAAATGGAAGGAGGCGAGAACCAGACGAAGCATCAAAGTAATCTTTAATTAAACAAAAACACACAAACATTAACACATACAGGGCAGCTGCCTGTAGCTCTCTCTCCTGAACTGCCACCTCCGGCCGCCTTTATCCCTCTCGTCGGCTTCATTAGCCTGATTAGGGGCCGGGCGTGCGTCATCACAGCCCGGCCCCGCCCTCCTCCTTGCCACAATGTTAAAATGACGCAAATCAGAATGCTTGAAATGATTTTTCAGTCTTTTGTGTATGAGTATGACATTGGATGGTCAAACTTGGTTAGTGTCATCCAAATGTCATGTGTGTACTATGCACAGTATGCATACTGCATACTTAATTTCTTTTAAACATCGTAGACAATTTAAATCCTTGTTGACTGACAAGGGAAAAGGGTCAATTAGATTTTGGAGGTTTAGGACAATCCTCTTTGCCTAAATGTAACCTTCTTTCTCTGATGGCTTGTCAGTTCCTCATGAACCCCCACTCTAGGACACTATCTGCATTAGATAGTGAGAGCCTATACTTGCCGGCTGTAAATAATGCAGAGAGGTGCTTCTCCGGGGTGCATGTGTGTAATGGGCAGGGGTGAATAATTCAGCCATGTCTACTCTCCGTCCTGTGTTTCACCACCAGTTATGAGAAAAGACACTCAGATCATGGAACCGCACCATGAAATGTTAATGTCAATCTCTGGATCGACACAGCAGGTCCAGCTTGCGTGCCCTGGGAAGTGGTTGCCCTCCGGGGCTGACCTGAGTTCAGGGCTTTCAGGACACTGCTGTTGATGCAGATGGACAGAGAGGGAGGGAACTGAACTCAGATCTGCTGAGACAGGCAGATACTGTATCTCCTCTTGAAGCTGACACAAAGGGTTTGGGATTGCTGTTATGAGTTATTGTAGTGCAATATTGAAAAATACTGCTTAGATGTCCAAATGTACAAAAAGGCAGGGTATTTAAAGGAATAGATTGCCCAAAAATGATGATTCATGTTCACCTTTATGTTATTGCAAACTCGTTGAGTTTTTTTCTTCTGAGAAAAACAAATGGAGATGGCTTGAAGAATATTGATTGAGTAATTGATGACAGATAAAAAAATAAAAAGACTTTTTTGGTGAACTATGCCTTAAAAAGGAGGCAGGATGGAAGGAGACGGAGAGAGGGAGAGAGAAATTGGAAACAAAGGATCTGCAGTGTCGGCGTTGTAACAGCGGGAAGCTTCACTGTAATTGCTGATGCCGTTCAGAGAATTGAATGCAATGAAGGCAGCTGCTTACAGCCCAATTCATCAGGACAGCTGTGCCCAGAGCAGAGAGAGAGAGAGAGAGGTGTCTTGGGAAATAAGCAGATACCAAAATCAGAGAGACAGATGTACAAAGACAGACAGACAGAGTGAGAGTAAGAGAAAGAGAGAGAGCGGGGTTAACAGTAGTATCTCTGTCAGGGGAAATGAGTGCAGTGCAGAGTCAGGAAACTCCAGCCATGAGCAGTGTGTTTGAAATCACAAAACGTATAAACCATCAGCTTACACTGCAGTGCTAAGAGGAGATGGGTCATCCCTTACTGCAGTCTGCTCTAATGCAGCCCACCTATACTATACTATACTATACTATACTATACTGTACTGTACTGTACTGTATTGTATTGTACTATATGATACTGTACTATACTATACTATACTAAACTGTACTATACTATACTATACTAAACTGTATTGTACAATACTATACTGTACTTTAGTAAACTATACTTTACTATACAATACTATACAATACTGTACTGTACTATACTATACTGTACTCTACTCTTGTTTACATCATTTTTCATTTTTTAAAGAATACATTTTTAATAAAATACATGGGTGTCTAATTATGGATTTCTTAATAGGCCTTTATGGTATGTAATTCATAGAAGAAGATTGTTCTTAAAGATTAATACATTTTACTGATTCTGTTTTACTGGGATAATGATTTGTCTGTCATCATACATGTATGCCATTAATCAACTGAATTGTGAAAATACATAATTACATGGAATATTTTGTTTAGTGTTTTACATTAGATGACAGCTGGGACAAGTTACCTTCTCCTTGCCCCTAGGTAGGGGGTCATCTTATAGAACATGCTAAACCTATATCTAATTATGTTACAATTTAATAGTAAATGCACACTGTGGATATGTGGAAAAAAAAGAATTTCACTGTATATGTGCAAATGTATAATGTGTGATAAATAAATATAATTAATTAATTAATTAATTCCTAACGGAAACAAACACTTTCTACAAACAACTTTTTACTCAAATTATTCTGATAATATAATTTGTAATGAAAATATTTGCATTCAATTATAAAAGAGTTTAAAATAAATAAAATTTCACTAGTGAATCCCACTGAATATTTGCTAGAAAACATTTAGTTTTTTCAAAAGAAAACAAATGAATAATAAATACTGAATCTACTGAAATGGAGGACTCACATAAATATACACATAACAGTGAAACCTTTTACAGTATGTTGGTCGAGTGGATATTTTGGTCTATGTTGATGTTGCTTTGGATGCGACTGATTACGGATTCAAAACCCCTTCGGGTAACATTTTAATAAACTAAGCAAACGTGCTACTGCATATCTGTGGATCTAAGAAACGGGTGAGCAGCTGATTCCATATTACGTGATTTCTATGAAATGGAGATCGGAGCCGGACCACGCAGAACCATACAGAAGCAAAACGCACGTATCTATACTATACTATACCAAACTATACCAAATTATACTATACTATACTATTCTATGCATACCAAACTATACTATACTATACTATACTATACTATACTATGCATACCAAACTATACTATACTATACTATGTATACCAAATATACTATACTGTACAAAACTATACTATACTATACTATACTATACTATACTATACTATACTATGCATACCAAACTATACTATACTATACTATACTATACTATACTATACTATACTATACTATACTATGTATACCAAATATACTATACTGTACAAAACTATACTATACTATACTATACTATACTATACTATATTGTACCAAACTATACTATACTATACCATACCAAACTATACTATGCTATGCTATGCTATACTATACTGTACAAAACTATACTATACTATACTATAATGTGCTTAGAGCTGGGTATTAATAAAGATTCCCCGATTTAATTTGAATTCGATTCACAAGGTTTTGATTCAGTTCTAATTCATATTTCATTCATATTTCAGTTATAATGTCCATTTTCCTTACATATAGGGGAAATTCTCTCTGCTAATGCTGTTAATTATACAGGGGACCTTCTAACTTGGTAAAGTATGATTTTTTTATTTTATATACTTTATACTATAATATACTGTGCTATACCTACACTATACTCTGCCATACTTTACTCTGCTATACTGTATTTAGGATTGGGTATTGATACAGATTTCCCATTTGATCTGTTTCCAATTCTGACTCACAAGCCCTCGATTCCCATTCATGTGGGTATACAGTATAGTACTTCAGTTGTATTATGCTAACATTTAAAGGAAAGTCTCTCAGCTACTTCTGTTAATTAAACAGGGGACATTCAAACTTGGTACATTACGGGAAAAAATTGTTTTAAACATTTGAATTGCACATTTGAATTGCAATACCTATACTACACGACAATACACTGTACTGTACTATACTGTACTATACTGCACTATACTATATTATACTATTCTATACTACACTGCACTACCCTACAATACACTGTACTATACTATACTATACTATACTATACTATGCAAAACTCAATAAACAACAATAATGGTATGATACAATACTAAACAACAATACAATACACAAAACTTTACTCAACAACAATTCTACACATAACACTCTACTAAACAACAGTACAATACAATCCTAAAGATGAAAATCGAGTGACATCACACAACAATTCTGAAGCCTGGGAAACGTTGCATATGAGAGTATAAAATACATGTAAATATCGTCATTTGAACAAATGCCTAACCCCAAGTACCAAACTTTGATGCGTAACTCATCCTCCTTTGTTTGTGCCATGGTGGTGATGAATTGTACCTCATACAGTGTGGCTTGTTAAAACTAGGTGTGCTATTACATTTTTTTAACCAACTGGACAATGTTTGCCTGACAGATGATAAAACAGGTGGAAAAAATCTCATAGACATACACTGAAGGAAGGTCCTGAGCCATAATAGGGGCCAGATTCACGAAACATCCTTGGTTTTCCCATGTCAAAAAATGGCGTAACATTTTTGTGGTTGCTTCATTAGGAAGTGTTCCTCCAATATTCACAGAGCAGCTGATAAATTATTAATAAGACAGGCCTTCATACAGATCTGAGGAGAGGGAAACAGAGTTCTCTGAAAAGTCACTAAGAGAGAAAAGGCCTAATGAATGACAGTGAGAGAGACTGAGAGAAAGACATTCTGACCAGTGTGAATTTTTTGAAAGAACATCCCATCAGTGTTTGTTGTCAACTGACCCAGGGGCTCCCATCCATATTCTCAATCAACCCAGGGACCTCTTATGCAAACTCAGCAAAAAAAGAAACATCCCTTTTTTAGGACACTGTATTTTAAAGATAATTTTGTAAAAATCCAAATAACTTTACAGATCTTTATTGTAAAGGGTTTAAACATGTTTTCCATGCTTGTTCAATGAACCATAAACAATTAATGAACATGCACATGTGGAACGGTCATTAAGACACTAACAGCTAACAGACGGTAGGCAATTAAGGTCACAGTTATAAAAACTTAGGACATTATTCCATTTCTGTTAGTCACATGTCTGTGAAACTTGTTCAGTTTATGTATTAGTTGTTGAATCTTTTATGTTCATTCAAATATTTACATATGTTAAGTCTGCTGAAAATAAAAGCAGTTGAAAGTGAGAGGATGTTTCTTTATTTGCTGAGTTTAGAATATTTAGAAGCTTTTTTTTAGGCTATTTTTTTTTTCAAATTTGTGCTCCACCATAGACCATAGAAGAACATGCCTGCTATTGTGCCCTTTAGCTGCAATGCTGAGAATGCATCGCACACTTGCATTGCATTGTGATACATTCTGCAGCACAACATTGTATGAAATTTAGCGGTGATATCTAGCATGGCTTGAAGCTAAAAGCTCATATACTTGAGAATATTTTTCATGCCTTATTTGTGTTTGTGGGCAGTTTCGGGTGGTTTACAAGGACATTTTTTTTAGGTTACAAACTGGTAATTACAAGGGTATTGTGCTATAAATGTGGTTTATGAGGACATTTCTAGTGTCCCCATAATTCAAATCACTTAAAAAACATACTAAATGATGTTTTTTTTTGAAAATGTAAAAATGCAGAAAGTTTTTTGTGAGGTTTAGGTTTAGGGGTAGGGTTAGGTTTAGGGGACAGAATCTATAGTTTGTATAGTATAAAAACATATTATGTCTATGGGGAGTCCTCATAAGGTTAGCTGCACCAACGTGTGTGTGTGTGTGTGTGATAAGAACATTTTTGGGTGTGTGTGCTGCTCTCAGAATGAACAAGGTTGCTAAGATACGGCGGGTTTATATTAGATTATCTTATCTGCTGTTACTATATTTTCCCCAGCACCGTGAAACATTTAATAATTTGGAAATTTACCCAGCTGTGGAATTAAGAAGCTGCTATGTGTACAACAATATCGTCTCTCTCTCTCTTTCGCTCTTTCTCTGCTGGACTGCTGGGTGCAACATCCAGCTATCTCCCCCAGGTTTAATGTACGCACCTCCTTTTTTTTAACAAAGTCCGCCTTGATAAACAGCAGTAAGCCTCTGTAATCTGCATCCCTGGGGTCTCTGGCTTCATTTGATACCCTGCTAACCAATAAGACATGCAAGCTAACAAAGCAGTGATGCCATCTCCTGCAAAACCTATTGGCTGAGAGCTGAGGCTGTAACCCTCCCGTTAATTAGCTGGCGTGCCATCAGTGTCAGACAGGGTGGTAATAGGGCAGTTCTTTGAGGTAAATTTGTGTGAAAAACCTTGCAAAATGGTCCTGAAGGAACAAGTTTTTCCTTAAAATGAATTTACATTCACTTGTTTTATCAGAAAAGTACAATTATGATTGTCTTTCTGTTTATGAGACTGTACAACACCTACATTATAACTTTAGGGATAAATTAACCTGCTATGTGTTTAATTCAATTTCAAAATAATTGATTAAAATCAGTGTATCACATTTTTTAAATTTATAAAATTCAACCCTGTTATAATGTATGTGTACATGAGAAGACACTATTTGCAATAAAAAGAATGCAAGAAAAGAATGGAATACTAGTGTGCAGTATATGGCATACTCTGTAGTGAATACTGTATACTTTCAAAAAGTAATCCAGGGGTTTTCTTTAACTTTAGGCATTTTTTGTACTGTGGACATTTTTCACACACTCACTAGTTTATTTCATATGTCCAACAGTGTATGTTCATGTATCACAGGAGATTTGTTTTTGTTACAGTGTCATTTTCAGCACATCTCAAATTCTGTATTGTGTTCTGTACAGCAAATAGAATTATTTGCTGGAAATGACATTTTATATACTGTATATATTCATTATGACTGTCCCACAGTTGCCGTGTCATTTCCACCACACCAATAAAATTGCCCCTAATATATATATACTGTATATACCTAAATCATTTCAATATTTATTGTGTGAAAATAATAATAATAATAATAATAATAATAATAATAATAATAATATATATATATATATAATTTACAAATTATTATTTTATAACATATTATAATGTAATTATTTGTATTTTTATAGTTTACAATAGTTTAATATTGAAAGTCTGGGTCTGGGGCAAGGCTAAAACTCTCAAATCTGTACATGAAAGGCATTTGAAAAGTACCAAAAATGATTCATGCCTGGTAAAAAAAAGTTTTAATGTGACCTTCATATAACAAAAAAAAAAAGTTTAAATCTGTTCATTTTAATTAAAGTAAACCCCTGCAGCATGAAAGTGTATGAAGTTGAAGAACCACCTAAACAGTATGTAGAATGCAAGAATGAACATTATAAAGTATGCTACATTGTTGTCTCATGGACTTATCGTGTTGCATGTTTCATTCAGCGAATGTTATCCAGCTATCATTTCAGAAATAAATATGGTTATTACTGAGCTTTAATAAATGCATTTAATTTAAAAACAATATCTTAACTTTTGGCAGTCCGATCAAATTATTAGTCAAGAAAGATATTGTGGTTGATAATACTGTGTATAATGCTATTATGCTATTCGGAACATAGCCTACATTACATGCAGTGTACTCCTCAAATGTAACCTGAATATTGTATGAATACAGAAAATTAATATGCTGCACACAGTATACATGCTGCATATTTCAGAAATAGTTTTAGTAGTATTATAGTATGCTATTCAAAAAAGCCAATTTCATGGTAACTTTTTCTATGTTTATGACACAGCTGTGAAATATACTGTAAGAGTGAAATAGAGGATTTTTTTTGTTTTTATAAATCATTCTAATGTTTTTTTGGTAATGCATTGAATTTGTTCATATGGAAGCCCATTTCCGCTACATTTAAAGTCATTATTATGAGATTACAAAGTCATAATTTTTTTTATTATGCGATAGTGAGTGATGATTATGAGATAAAAATTCATAATTATTAGATTCAAAAGACATAATTAGAAAATAAATATAAATAATAAATAATTTTAACATAAAAAAAAAAAATTCAAGTCAAAATTATGTGCAAAAAAATGACAATTATTCGACAGCAAGTCATAATTATGAGATAAAAACATCTGAATTATGGAATTGTAAGTCATTCTAATAGATATATATGGAAGCCAATTTCTGCATCAATGAAAAAAGTGCTTTAGTAAGTCATTATGAGATACTAAATTATCTTAAAAAGTCATAATTTAGAGGGCCTGGGTAGCTCAGCGAGTATTGACACTGACTGCCACACCTGGAGTTGCGAGTTTGAATCCAGGGCGTGCTGAGTGACTCCAGCCAGGTCTCCTAAGCAACCAAATTGGCCCGGTTGCTAGGGAGGGTAGAGTCACATGGGGTAACCTCCTCGTGGTCGCGATTAGTTGTTCTCACTCTCAATGGGGCGCGTGGTAAGTTGTGCATGGATCGCGGAGAGTAGCATGAGCCTCCACATGCTGTGAGTCTCTGCAGTGTCATGCACAACGAGTCACATGATAAGATGTGCGGATTGATGGTCTCAGAAGCTGAGGCAGCTGAGACTTGTCCTCCGCCACCCGGATTGAGTAACCACGCCACCACGAGGACCTACTAAGTAGTGGGAATTGGGCATTTCAAAATTGGGAGGAAAGGGGATAAAATTAAAAAGAATAAATAAAAAATAAAAAATCATTTTAAAAAAATAATTAAAAAATACAAATTTAAATGAGATAAAAAGTAAAAATAAGGAGATTAAAAGTCATTTATTAAGAAGTAAAATTATGTGATAGTAAATCATAATTATGAGATTAAATGATTTATCTCCTATTTATGACTTTAAATCTCAAAATTCCAATAATCTTTCTTATAACTAGGACTTTTTATCTCATAATTATGACTTACTATCTTATACCGTAATTATGACTTTCAATCACATAATTATGACTTTTTACCTCATAAACATAACATCATTTCTCATAAATATGACTTACTTAAGGCACTTTTTTTCATGTGGCAGAAACGGGTTTCCAGGTTGGTCATGAACAGATGTACAGTAGGGTGGATGAAAGAATGAAGAAACCTCATTCGGAATTCAGTGACCTTGTAACTTGCGTTTCAATCTCTGCAGAGGAAGCCATTGTTTTTACATGTACACAAAGATGCTGTTGTTTGCTGTTTTTCCCTAGAATAACTTGTCATTAGTATCTGGGGTCTTTTTGCAGGGCATTTGTTGAATGTGTTTTCTTGTTCAGCATTCAGCGTTGGTTAATTAATCCATTCCCAGTTATCTCATTGAGAGCTTCAATTGGCTCATTTCCTGTTGCCTTTTTGTCTGATCATGTTTACCTCACCAGAGCGTGTACATCATGGCAGCACTACTTCATTTGAGCTTTGCTCATGTAAACCCAGTGACTCTTGAAGGAAACGTAAGATTATAATGAAGCGTGACCTTGTTAGACATTAACATAATCCAATTTACAGCTGTCCAACATAATGCAAACAAACATTTGCCTATTTCTGGAGTAACAGATGTTTGTTTTGAGGATCTCTCTGGAATTGGTCTTGAGTTTCAAGGTGTTCAAAGCTCTTCCTTTAAGGGCCATTCAAACCAAACGTGGTTTTGAACTAAAATATCTAAACGCAGTGCAACAAATATAACAGAATGCAGGTGTCTCGAGATGCTTTTTTAAAAGTTGAAATGCTTTTTAACTAGACACTGCATCTTAATAACATGACGCTCCTGTACAAAACACTAAAAATAACATTGTGACGCGAAGCAATGGTCAAAGATGTCCATCTAATGCATGCTTACATAGAAACCCAGTGCAGAGAGATGCAAACAGCACGCTAGCATTCAGTTGACCTCAAAAATGATAGACAAGTACTTAAACTCCAATTAATTTGTCTTTAAATATCTTGACTAGGGTGCAGGGTAGAGCTAGTATAGGATCCATGAATCCACAAACCATGTCGTGACCTAAGAAATAGAGTAAACCAGATCCGTAGGCTTTATTTAGCTCAATGCTGGAATGCCCAACAGGCCAGAATACATGTTCATATTCTCGCTCTTTCTTATTCTGTATCCCATTTCTTTTCCTATCTTGAACCGGCTGACATTAACATTCCTTTAAGACTTGATTTCACTGCAGATCCTCTTCATTACTATCTTCGTCTCTCTCTGTCTCTCTCTCTCTCTCTCTCTACTCTCTCTCTCTCTCTATCTATCTCTCTCTCTCTCTCTCTCTCTCTCTCTCCCTCTCTCTCTTTCTCTAATTGTGCTGATGTTCTGTTTGAACTTCCCGCTTTAGCTCAGAGTATTGCTGTAGATGTAAGTGAAGGCTTTGGAAACTCTTTGGTCCAGGTGCCTTCATAAACTCTCACAATTCATCAGGGCTGAATTTAGGGGGTTGCTGGGGTGTGCTCTTTTGCGAATTCATGCTTCCCTCCTTTACGGTTGTATGTTTTGTTTTGTAACATTATATGGGGAAAAAAATACTCTTGATCAGTAATTCAGCAATATCCTCTCTCTGTTTATTTGGCAGTAAGTGACAGCTGCTTTCGAAATCTTGCTGAGGACCGCAGCGGGATCAACCTCAAAGACCTCGTGCATGACCAGTCCCTGTGAGTGTCCACCACAACACACACACACACACTTCATCTGGTTGACACCTGATGCCTTTAATGTCATTTAAACCATCAAAATGCTGTAGTACTGTTAAACTGTAGTATACTGTGAAAAATGTGGGTTTTAAAATGGTTTTACAGGCAGAGGCCAGAGGGGAACCTTCTGAAGTGCATATGAGGTCATAGGAAAACTGTTTAAAGTTTCTATGATGTCATTCACAGAAGAACCTTTTAAAGTGTCTTTTATTTCATATTATAACCTTTTGACATTTCTATAATGTCATAGGAAAACATTTTGAAGCCCTGCAAGAACCTTTGGAAGTTCCTATGATTATTTCATAGATGTACTATGCATTGCTACACTAACTCTATTGAACATCATATTCCAAACATGACATTTCTTCATAGATGTCATGCTTTTGATGTCTATTTGAGAAATTGATGTCATGCTAATCATTGAATACTCATCCCGAGTTCACTCTTTTATACCGGGCCTGGAGTTTTACATGTGAAACATGCGTTACATTGAAGCCCTGATGGATATCAGTGTCAGAATTACTCTGTCACAGTCACACTGTGAAAATTTAGTTTGATAGCTTACAGTAGTTAAGAGAATCTACCAAAAACATGTCTGGGTCACCTTTCAGTTCCATTTCGATGCGCTCCTATTTTTAGTGTAAAAACTTAAGAGAATGCACTACTGTTTTATAGTTGTTCGATGTTCACATGCATCAAACTGAAGTTTTTGGCCTTTGCTTGACTTTTGTTTTACATTCTTGCACCATGAGTGCTGCATTTTTTAAGATAGTGTGTCTAGTTAAAAAGTTCTTTGACTTTGAAAACCTGTCTCGATACCCCTGCTTTCTGTTCTGTTCTATTCCGTTGCACTCCGTCTAGGTGTTTATAACACAACCAAGAGTGTTTTCAGGTAGTGTGTCAGTGAGGGTGCCTGTGTCCTCCAGCAATGAGGCAAACCCGCCATTCAGCACAAAGGCACTCCATTATTAATTACATCACAGCAGCAGATGGCCTTCATTGGGAGCGCATCCAGAGTTGAAGTAGGCCCATAAAGCTGGATCACAGATGTGTGCAACTCTCTCTCTGTCTGTCTTTCTTTTATTCATACCCTGAGGAACATGGCGAGGCCAGAATGATGTTGTTAAGTGTGGTGGGGTCTATATGACAGCAGCGGCCGATTAAAAAGTCATAACTCTTCCATTAGACAGAGAAAGACTGGGCAAACATTTCTGGCGCTAGGCAGAGAAAATGCAACTCTGACACTGTGCCAAAAATATCATGGAAATTTTGTGCAAGCATTGGAGGATGTAACTTCCGATATTCTTTTTTTTTTTCCAATTGTGTAAATGGAGTTCTTAATAAAAGTTTAGCAAGAACAGTTGATGCAATCCCTCCAGATGTGACAAAAAGCATGGCTATGTTCGAAACATCATTACCGTTTTACAACAGTTTTAAAAGTAATTGAAAACCTGAAAATATCAAAGAATAGAAAGGTCATAGAAATTAGTTAATTTAAATAGTAATAGAAATGTCGACAATTAATATTAATCTTAAGATTTTCGTAAGATTTTTTTAAAATTATTATTCTTTAAGATTTTCTTAATCAGTATTTTTTCATTTTTGTCAGTAACAAAATCTACAACATCTTTAAAACACAATATCCAGTATTTACGCGGGGGCCTGGGTAAAAGACGCTGGCTACCACCCCTGGAGCTCGCTAGTTCGCTAGTTCAAATCCCTGGGCATGCTGAGTGACTCCAGCCAGGTCTTCTAAGCAACCAAATTGGCCCGGTTGCTAGGTAGGGTAGAGTCACATGGGGTAACCTCCTCGTGGTCGCTATAATGTGGTTCTCGCTCTCAGTGGGGCGCGTGGTGAGTTGAGCGCGGATGCCACGGTGGATGGCATGAAGCCTCAACATGCGCTATGTCTCCGTGGCAACGCGCTCAACAAGCCACATGATAAGATGCGCGGGTTGATGGTCTCAGACGCGGAGGCAACTGGGATTCATCCTCCACCACCCGGATTGAGGCGAATCACTACGCGACCACGAGGACTTAAAAGTGCATTGGGAATTGAGCATTCCAAACTGGGTGAAAAAAGAGAAGAAAGAAAAGAAGAAAAAAAATATCCAACATTTACTTTTTTTTAGGAAAATGTTGACTTTTGGCAGTCTACTCATTTAATTTAACTGGTGATTATTTTAGATAGATTTTTACAAAAGTTTGTGATATTTTTTCCCTTTCAAGTCGGTCACTTTGACGCTGCGTCAGCTGCTGATGCTATGGGAAGCTCCGCCCTGGAGTGACGATCTCTGAAGCCCTTTAAAATCATTTCAATTTATAGGCAGATGGCGCTTCATGCTCTGCTCCTAATGCGCACATCACTGCAAGCATATAAGGTGGAGCATGGCGTCATTTTATCAGAAATTTTTCCTTCAGGGTCTCAATATCATCTCTCGTACTCTGGACCAGGGACTAAAAACAGTTCAAGGAACAAAAACGAAAAAAAAAAAAAAAATTGCAGATGCTACCGGGTTTCGACTGAGAAACTGATCAGTAATTAAAATTATATTTCACTGTTAATTAACTGTATGCTTGTTATGATGCTGATAAATCCACCACACAGGAAAAAAAAAAAACATTTAATTGCTTATTTTTACTTATTTTGGTGAGGCAAGTGGCTTATTTTGAGCTTGTTTTTCCAGACCAGATTGCTTGTTTCTCTTGCAAGATCTGGCAACACTGCAATTGGTATTTTACCCACCCTTAGCACAGAGTACTGTCATTTTAAAAAGAACATTATTAACCTTTTTTTATTTTGTTTTAACTGGTAACCACTTGGAAGGGAGGCTGCAGAACTTCTGAACCAGAACTAAAAAATACAGTTTTTGCTCAGAACTAACCAAAATGAAAAACATTTCATTTTTAATCCCTGCTCTAGATGCCTGAATCTTTGCTTTGTTTTTGATACTGCACACCCTCACAGTGAGTGGACTGTTTTCTACTTTTCTGTTGTGCTCTGAAGAATGGAAGAAACTTCGCTTCGCCATTGATACTGCACAGCTTCAGCAAGTGGATTATTTTCTACTTTCCTGTGTACTCTAATGGATGACATGTCCTTTTTCACTATGCTACAGTTCTGTTTCGGAACCGACTTGCTCGCAATCCTCCTCGGGCCAGCACCACCCTAAACTAAAGGCATCATGCCCTGGCATTTTCCCAGCAGAAAGACTCCTCCGGGACAATGCAAGCATTCCTGATGGTTCGAGCACCATGCAGGGGGAACCAGAGTCAACATATCTGTTCGCTTCAGCTCCAAGAAGGCCTGGATCACCCCTCTGTGTCCCCGCAGAGTTTGCCTTGCTCTCCTCGCCGGTTGCTGGGATGGAGATGCGGGGCGTAAACATGTGAACGAAAACGAACTAATTTCCAATTCCCCATGCCAACCCAGTTACACTGCATGACCGCTCCCCGAGGGTGGGTGGTGATTAGTCCCCAGTGGACACAGATGGGCTCCTTTGTAATCTCCTTTGTAATTACGCATATGCGTGGCGCGGTCTTCTGGGCATTTTTAGTTGGGTACTGAGCACAGTCAAGCATGGCTACATGTTAGGTGTTTTACATGTAGTCTTGAGACTCCTCATATTTAAATTTACATCTTAACGCCTCACCCAGCAACATGGCGAGTGTCTGAACGTTCATATGCAACTGACGCAACGTCAAAGTGACCAACTTCAGGAAATACCGATTTAGCCCAGCATGACAGTCGGTTCTCCAGGACAAATGATTTTTACACACTCTCTCACTTTGACACTTAAAAATCTCTAGTTGGATTATTATAAAACAATTAACTCCATCAGATTTAATGATTTTGCCCATGGGCCATAATGCAACATAGTTTGAATTTCATTAAGGCTTTAATTCTGTTGTACAATGATTATGACTCCACAATCATAAAGCCACTGAAATATTCAACACCAAGTAATCTCTCACTAAAATATGAATTTCCACAAAATTACTGTTGTGACAAATATTTGCTATATTCTGACAGAATGTATCATGTTGGTATTTTCTCTTCAGAGTAAAATGACTTGAAGTAAGTCATTTCTGTGCCAAACAGAATTGGAAAAATAACTTAATTTTTAATATTTCTGAAAATAATTGTGAGTGGTACTTGAGTTCTGAGTGCTTTTTAGTGCATTGCTATGCAGTTGCTAGGGTGTTGTGGTTGTTGATAGGGCACTGCTAATTGTTTCCTTACTGGTCCAAGCCAAAAGAGAACTCCCTGATCTATTCTCTGTTTCTTCAAAAAATGTAAAAATCTGATTTCTGGGTCAGTGCAATGATCTTGTCTGATTTATATTGCATCAATACATAAACATCATCTTCACCCACTGATTTACCCTGAATGTACCATCAAATCCTCTGTCACAAAACTTTCAAATGCGCCTACTCACTTTCTGTCTGTGTACAGTCACCTTCCCGACTAACAAAGTATTGACTTAAATATCTATTTAAAACCTTGCCGTAACTCCCCCTAACATCTTTATAGTTGCATCTTGTGGGGAACTTTGAGCTGAAGTCGAGTTTTAAACTCCTTTACAAACAGCAAGGGAGACGTACCCACTTTCAAGTTTTTTTGCACCATAAACAGTCATGAATTAGTTTTAATGACAGTTTTCCACCTTCTCTGTGACCCTTAGACAAGTTGGCTACATCTTAAAGCAGACCTGCTCTTAGAATTAAAAAGAATATTTGAATATTTTGACTTCTATTTGTAAATGACTTCTGTTATGATTGGCTTACCACCACAAAAACACATATTGTACATGGTTTATTATGATGGGTCAAGTTGCTGAATACTGAATAGATGTTGATTATGTAAATGTGGGTGGCCATATGTTAATAAGCTCATCATTGTGATGTCATAACCATGATAACAGTGCACAACAGTGCCCGCCCACTTTTTCAGCCGTCTTGGTTGCGTAATTATTTTTCCCATACATTTTTTTTTTCCATAGAAATTTGAAATGAACTAAACCAACCTCAACATTACAAACTTTGATTTGACGCAAAAAAAGCGTTTGAAAATTGGGCAAAAAGACAAAAGGTGTGTTCGATTTCATGCAGCTCTGTGCAGACCGATCAGTGCTGGACTTGAAGCAGTGCATGACTATGTCATCAAAGTACTGCGAGAGCGATTCGAGACCAGATGGCTGCACCAGCTTCAGTTGCTCCAAAGCAGCTGTACAAGCTCTAATGCAGCAGTCATATCAACCTGTAGCTCAGGACTGGTTGCCAACTGAAGCTTAGCTGGGTTGAGCCTGGTCAGTAACTGGGAGACCTCCTGGGGAAAACTAAGTTTGCTGCTGGAAGAGATATTAGGGAGGCCAGCATGGGGTGCTCACCCTGTGGTCTGTGTGGGTCTTAATGCCCCAATATAGTGACGGGGACACTATACTGTAAAAAGGCACTGTCCTTCGGATGAGACGTTAAACCGAGGTCCTGACTCTCTGTGGTCATTAAAAATCCCAGGGCACTTCTTGTAAAGTGTAGGGGTGTAACCCTGGTGTCCTGGCCGAATTCCCCCTATTGGCCCTTCTCAATCATGGCCTCCTAATAATCCTCATCCATTAATTGACTCTATATAATATGAGCCATTAATATGACTATAACTCTACTCTCTCCTCTTCACCGATAGCTGGTGTACTGGCACATTATGGCTGCTGTTGCATCATCCAGGTCACTGGTTGTGGTTGAGGAGAGTCCCCTGTCCACTGTGTAAAGTGCTTTGAGTGTAGTGTCAGAAAGTGCTATATAAATGTAATGATCATTCATTCATAATGACGACACAGCTTATTCACGATTGGCCAGACTCATAATGTGACAATGGTGACATGTGTTTCATTGGTTTGCAATAACTATGTAGCAATGAATACTACACATACTATCCTTACTACTTACTACTACTTAATACTTGCATACTATATCAGTCTATGGCAGAAATCAGTGGCGGCCCGTGCATTTTAAGTACTTCAGTGCGATTCATGCCATTAAGAAAATACAGTTTCGCTGCAATCTCTCTTGACACAGGCCCCCACAGTGAGCCTGGTTTCTCCCAATGTTATTTTTCTGCATTAACCAACATCTTATGGAGTTTTGTGTTCCTTGCCACAGTCGCCTTCAGCTTGCTCACTGGGGTTATAAATACAATTATGATTTAATTTGTATACACAATTTACAATCATATTTAATCAAACCACACAATGATGACTCTAAGAATTTATAGAAATTACAGTTTCATTTTCTGTTAATGCATGATTTTCTGTAAAGCTGCTCTGAAACGATGTGTGTTTTGAAGTGCTATACAAATAAAAATAAAAATGACCTGACTTGACTTGACACCGAGAAGGCTTTTGATAGGGTGGAATGGGACTATCTTTTTAAGATTTTAGAAATGTATGGGTTTGGGAACACTTTTATTGGGTGGATTAAGTTACTTTATAAACAGTACAAACTAATGGATTCATTTCAGATTATTTTTCTCTTGGTAGGGGAACCCGGCAAGGCTGTCCTCTCTCTCCTTTATTGTTCTGTCTTGCCCTGGAACTATTAGCAGCCGCAATAAGAAAAGATGATGATTTTCCTGGTGTTGTTGCAGGAGGTGTGGTGCATAAACTTCTACTCTACACAGTAGAGTCTCCGACCCTAAAATATCTAAGCCTAGCTTTCATAGAATTATTAAATCTTGCTCCAAATTTTCAGGACACAGGGTGTATTGGTCTAAATCGGAAGCTCTTGCTCTGACAGCATATTGCCCTACCACAGCTTTCCAACCCGGCGCCTTTCAATGGCCCAAGCAAGGCATTAGGTATTTAGATATTTTATTTTATATCAAATTTGAGAGGTTTAGTAAGAGTTAATTTTGACCCATTAATGAAAAGTTTCTCGTGTGATGTTGATAGGTGGTCTTCACTACATTTGTCTATGGCTGGGAAGGTCAATGTTATAAAAATTAATTGTATCCCCAAATTCAACTGTCTACTATAGTCTCTCCCTCTAGAAGTTCCTCTTTTTTATTTTAAACAATTTGATAGAATATCTAAGTCTTTTATTTGATATGGTAAACAACCTCTGTTGCATTTCAGTAAGTTACATATACCAATTGACAGAGGAGATATAGGCCTCCACAAAATGTTTTTTTATTACTATGATTTTAATCTCAGACACCTGACCCATTGGTCTCTTCCATCTGAGAAAGCCCCTCGTTGGTACAACATTGAACAAGCGGTCCTTGCCCCAATTTCACCATTGCAAAGTCTTTCTATAAAATTGCCTAGAGAAGTAAAAACGCATCCCATTATTTCACACTTACATTCAGTATGGACAAAGTTTTCTCGCATGTTCAATTCTGATACTTACCTAAATGTTTCCTAAAGTATATGGCTGAAACCCAAATTTTGTATTAACAAGTCCCCCTTTTGCTGGAAAGAGTGGATTTAGAGGGGTGTTGCTACACTTGGTGACCTTTATGAAAATGGTGCTTTGAGATCATTTGAAAATATAACCCAGCAATTTGGGATTTCTAGGTCTCAATTATTTACCGCTGCGCCATCCACTTTGTTCTATTTTTGGTGGTAGTACTCAGCCCACTAAAGCTGCAGACACACTTTGTATGGTGCTCACAGCCTTTGGAAAGGGTCACGAAGCATCAGTGTATTACTCCATGTTGATTCACAGTCTGGGAGATGGAGCCTTAACAGCTCTTAAGAGGTTATGAGAAAAAGATTTTAACTTGGTATTGGAGGATGAGCAGTGGGAAAGGATTTAAAAATATATAAAAACTATGTCTAGGGATGCAAGGGTATGCCTTATACGGTTTAAGATTTTGTATTGTTTCTATTGGACTCCCTCTAGATTGTTTAGGCTTGATTTAAAGGACACACCTACCTGCTGGCGATGTCAGTTGGATGATGAAGACATAGCCCATGCTCTGTGGTTCTGCGCCAAGATTCAAGAATTCTGGATTACTCAAATTTCATTCTGCCCCAGACTATGTATATTGGGTGATGGGGCGGTCATTAAAGTAAGTGACAAATATACAAAAAGCTGAGTCCAAACTAGTGTAATGATTGGCAGACAGATAATTCTTAGAGGATGGAAGTCAACTGGCGCTCCCTTATTTCAAGAATGGTTCACCGAATTGGGCAGGGTGGCCCAAAAAGATGTCTTATAAACAGTTTGGCAAAATAGACATGTATGGAAAGAAATGGGACAGGGATTAGGCCTTTCTGGAGGGCTCTCAGTGAGGACCACGTGGTGGTAATTATAAATTCTATTCTTTGTGAAATTCTTTCTTTTCTCTTTGTTTGTTAATTTTTATATTTTTTATGTTCTCAAATATTTTCTTTTGTTTGTTTGCTTATATGTGTGCATAGTGTAATTTAGGCTTTGACCACAGGGATATATGTTGAGGGGGTGGGTGGGGTTGGGGAGGGGGATATAATGGAAGTTAAGTTGATTCTGTGTGTATATATATATATTCTGTTTATTCCATATTACGGATAAGAATCAATAAAAATGTCAATATCAAAAAAGAAAATACCATTTCACAATTAATAAGACTACGGATCTGCCTATGGACATAATACATTATGTCGCAGTCAACTAATAATACCAGTTGACAATTTAAAAACACATCCACACACAAAAGCCAAAACAAAGGAGGTCTATAATACCAGGAAGAAGCTATCTAATAATATTTGCGATTTAAATGTTGCTTGCAATAAATTTTGTTTCGTAAGAGTACACGGTTACTTTTCAAAACTTAAACTGACACTGAATGCTCCAGCAGCCTAATTTACACTTAGAAAACTCCTGATGTTGCTATGACAATGCAAAAAGCACTTACCAATTTACTTGAAGTGAAAATCAGCCCTCCTTTCCTGTTTACATCTTGGGTTTTTAAATCCATAAGGATCTCTTTCTCAATGGCAATAGCGGCAGTGATGACAGCCAACTCGTCAGCTAGGTCTCACGCTCTTCGCTTTCAAATTAGTACATCACTTTAACCGTGAAAGCATCACTCAAGGCCAGCTAGACGGCCTGGACTGGGACATATTCTAAAGACCACACCCACCAAGGACAAATAAATCAATCTGATGGATGATGAATCTAACAATCTGACTTTAGATGCCTACTGCACTGTTGAGGGATTCTGTAGAATGCGATATGTGGAACAGCCATTATGCTTCGCTTTGTAAGCATCGAGAAATAAATTATGATTGGATAAACTTTTTTTTGCTATTCCTTTGAAGATGAATTAGGAGTGGAAAGCGACTGAATATGCATAGGCAAAAAAAAGGTGAATGAGAATGAAAAGATGAAAAACTATTTATTTATTAGGCATGTTAGGCCAGCAGAGAAGGCATTGCTTGCCCTGAGAATTCGCCACTGGCAGAAATAAGAGTAGTATAGTAGCATGCCATTACCTAGGTGTTTATTCTGACACCTTCTGTTCCAATTTATATCATGTTATATAATTTTTATCATAGTAATATCATTTATAACATTCAAATTATATATATAAAAAAATAAAAATACTGACTCCTTTATTGGTACTAAAATAATATAGGCTTTTATTGGACTTTCTTGTACACACAATACTGATGTAGGTTCAGCACTCGATGGGAAGCACAAAAGTGTCCGGTTTGACGGCTCTATTTTCAACTCCTCCCCCAACTGCAACTGGCAAATTTCGCCAAATGGTAAGTCGAGATGCAGTTCAAGTCGAACACACTTAAAGGTACAAGACTGTATACTTGCCGTCTTTAATGAGGGAATGAACTACAATCCCATGAAGCATTGCAAAGACGTAATCAAATTTAAAATGATGGAAATGTGTAAAACTATTGTTTTAAAGTTGTTGATTCTAAGTATATAAACAATATATTTTAAGTTTGTTGCTAAATATTAAAATATGTATACATATATAAGTAGTGTAGTGAGAGCGACTCGATTGCATCATTCACAGTGCGTCATGGGAGTAGCGATCGCTGCAGAGCTCTTTTTGCACGCTTTGTTCACTGCGATTCTCTGATTGGTGGATAGTTTCCCTTCAGGGTCATGGGTAGTGTAGTTCTTCTCCAGGAATCCCACTATTAAACATGCATTTTTAAAAATGAAGTTGAAATTGAAGTTGAAGTTGACTGATGGCTTCAACTGAAGCATATATCATCAGTTAACAATTTAGGAGCTCACGGTAGGTTTATCTTCAAGGTTTATAAATTATTGTTAATAATCAAATTGCCTATGGAAAAATGAATGGGATTTCACTTCTGGAACCAGACTGTTGCGCTCTAGCGTTTTTGTAGGTTTGTTTCAATAATAGGATGGACTAGGGCGGGAGTTTTGAGTTATTAGAGCATGTCTACAGAGTATGTTAAACTTTCTTTATTGTCAGTATGAGCATTTTATCTCAAAGATATTTAGTAAAAAAAAGAGGATGCTTTACTCTTCAATATTCAGAGCGATATATTGTCACACCTGTCAGAGTAAAATACAGTAACCCTCGAGTGTTAATTCATTCTTTGCATAAATAACATTATACTGATAGCAAATAACTTAGGCTCATTCCTCCGTTTCCAAGGTAACCACTTCAGACTACAGCCTCTAGTGGCAATGGGTCTCTCTGTGTGTGTGTGTGTGTGTGTGTGTTTGTGTGTGTGTGTGTGTGTGTGTGTGTGTGTGTGTGTGTGTGTGTGTGTGTGTGTGTGTGTGTGTGTGTGTGTGTGTGTTTGGAATGTCAGACAGTCTGTCTCTCTGACACAGGTAGATACACTATTTGGATTTTGAATACTGTCTATGTGGACGAATAATCAGAGTCAAGTCCCTTTTCTTTTCTCATGATGGTTCACTGCGGTTCTGTTCACCCAGCACAGGTTCACCAAACTCACTCTCAAAATTTGGTTGTGAGTTTGAATATTGGAGTCACAACCGTAAGGGTCCACGTCCGCTGTCATGAGGAGATATGATGCTGTATTTTTTTTTCTTAAAAATAACACACACACAGAAAAAAGAGAATGAAAAAGAGACCTTACATAAGACATGTCTGCAGCTCTACACCTTCTGCTTGAAGGGTTTTCTGCCTCTCTCTCACCTCCCCAGTCCCCCCTTCCCATCCTTTTTTGTCTTAATTCTTGAGATGGAGCCATATACAGTAATAGAAAACTGCTCTATAGACCTATATTTGTATGCATCACATATTTGCTTATTCTTCTAACACTGATTTGATTTGGGTTTTCAGGCTTGGAGGAACCATCTCAGCATACAAAATTGTTCCCGATGAAATCGATGAGATCAAGGTATATTGAGAAGTACAGGTTGACTAATAATAATTAGGTATTCTAGAGAGCTGTTTGGACACAGCTGAATTCATTTATGTTTCTCATGATCTTAAAAACCTTTTTAATATTGAGATTATAGCAGAGCTACTTTGAAGAAGCTCAAATATAGTTTTGGCTGGGTATTGTAAATGTATATATCAACTGATGTTTGTTTCTTTGTTTGGTCCTCTAGGAGACGCTGGTCAATTGGTGTGATGAGAAAGAGTTAAACTTGATTTTGACCACTGGTGGAACTGGTTTCGCCCCGCGAGACGTCACACCAGAGGTACGTCCCATAGAGTGTGTGTGTGGTCAGATTTTGTTTGATCAAAAACACACTCCCGTGATCGAAAGCCAAAATGTCACACTTTTTTCACCACTGAATCACTGCATGTACGATCACTTCCTTCTTGCCAAAACTGACTCTTTCGCAATGATCACACTGATCCAAGATCAGATGTCAGCCCACATCAATTGTCTAATGTGCAGATGCATAAAATAGTCTGATCTCGTGTTTATTGATCATACATTGATCATTAGCGATGTTGGTCAAACGTCCTAAGACAAACTCTGATGTCACGCCAATGCCAGTGTTGTTTTTCGTGGATTCTATTTTTCCAGCATCTCCTATCTTTCTCTATTCCATGAGTCTCATCAGCACTCCTCCTTTGATGCTTTCCTTCGTTCTTCTCCCTGTTTCTCTCTAATGATGTTTGAAGTGTCACTCAAGGACAGAGAACACATACACACACAGTTATTATCTGAAGTGAGTGGTAAGATTGTAGAGTCACCAGACATTTAATGTCACTAGCACAGAAGCAAACCCTGTTCATTTGTGACATTACTGTGAAGCCTTCTTTTCACAGCTTATGACAAACCATAGACCAAAATTCATTTATTTGCAATGGAGAGTCGCCTGGTGGCTGCAGAGACCTTATTCACGCTAGCGCCATCTTTGATTTTTAATGGGAATGACAATGAGGCTGTGAGGGATAGTCTTACAGTCTCTTCAATGGCACGCATGGTATAAAACTGTAAAAAGCTCCTTGTTCACATCTGATTTTCCACAACTCATGTTGTCTGGAGTGTTTTGTCTACTGAATGTTCTCATTGATGAGACTGTATGTCTATCCCTCACAGCCTCATTGTCATTCAGATGGCACTAGCGTGAATAAGGTCTATATGCAAGATTTTTGGATCTGATTAGAGCTTCAGGTGTCGAAATAGGTATGTTGAAATGTTGAAGGAAGAATGCAATCATCCGGATGTGAAGTAATCCAATCAAAACTATGAGAAATATCAACAATTCAAAAAATTCTAAAAATCAACAAGCAAAAGTCAGAAACTGTCATTTATGTGGTAAATATTTCACATAAAGGCTTTTCTAATTAAACGCTAATTTTTGTTGTTGTTGTTGTTGTTGTTGTTGTTGGCTGAGATGTGCATGAGAATCAACAGGCTAATATGCTTTTGACACACTGTGCTTGTAGCCGCCTTTATAAAAAAATCGACATTTGCTGCAAACTTGCCACAAATTAGCCATTCATTAAAGGTGCAATATGTAATATATTTACTGTACTAAAGCATGAAATTATCATAATATGTTATCAGAGATTTAGCAAACATGCTTAGTTGAAATACTTGCTTCTCCGAAAACAACGCTACAGCCAGTATATTCTACTTTGAAATGTCTGTTCCGGGCCGGAATTTCTGTTTGTGTTTTGGCCTGTGTGATCCCGCCCACTGCCCATTTCCCAATAGTATTTAGACAACCCGGGTTGCCAGATTTGAAACAAGTTAGCAGGCAAACACAGCTCACTGCAGCCATGGAAGCCAGCAATATATAACTAACATTGACAGAGATATAAAATGTCCACATGAGCTGGTTTATAATTTACAAACAATAAAAACATTGCAAATGTATACATTAGCTGATCAACTTACAGTGTAAGGCTCGTCGCTTGCCGTTGTCAGTTTGCTCGTTCCTGTTGCGTGCCCTCAACCTGGCAACCCGCGTGAGCTTTGAGTCTGGGGAGGAGGGGGCAGGGGAGACAACTATCTCCAATATCTCCAGTACACATTTTAAACGCTTGATGTCAATGTTACATATTGCTCCTTTAATTCTCGTAAAAGTCTTAATTGTCTCGAAAGTTTTGCTTCAGGTTCGCTACTACCGGTGAAGAGCTGCAATCTTCTGGCAAACATTTACAGCGAACAGCAAGCTAATTTGCAAGTGAAAATAATGAGTAGCAAATTTGCCAGAACTCTAGATTTTTTTGTAAGGGCTGTTAAAAAACATTTCACACCTTGTAATGCCTTTGCATTGTATTGATGGTGTTTAGTGTCCAACAAGTAGCAATGTAGCATGCCCAAACGCTAAATAGATGTTTTTTACATTTGCGCACGTAGTTTACAGCTGAACGAGCTAAGCGTATAATCAAACTTGCTCGCCTAATCTGTCCTGTCTTTCATATGTAGCGTTGGAACTTCTGGTTCATTATAGTGAATCGGTTCAAGTGAATCGGTTCACGTGGATTGGTTCTACCTATAATGCTCTTTCTCTCTCTCTCTCTCTCTCTCTCTCTCTCTCTCTCTCTCTCTCTCTCCCAATGTAGTTTTGGAAAGTCTGAATCATTCTAGTGAATCGGTTCATTTGTACGGTTCATGTAAATGAAACTTTCAAAAAACGATGAATCAAATAGTGCAATTTATTTACATGTAGCTACTTATAAATTGTTGCATGTAAAGAAATTCAATTTAATATTAATGAATACCTTCCATGAACACAATTAGTGAACTATTTTAACTAAATTATTTTTACCGTGCAATGATTGCTGTTTGTTCCAAATTATGATTATTTTGGGGGTAAAAATCAACCTTTTAAGCTGTTTGAGAATATCAAATATCATCAAAGAGCAAGATTTTTTTTATCAGTGATTTGTTTACATTTAATTTGGTATAGAGTTTTGTTTGATGTTCATTTTTCAGAGTTGCGACAAGACTTACTTTCACACGTCAAATGCACTAAAGAGGACTTTGTAGTTAAAGTTCAATAAAAAAGAAGCATCCTTAAATCAGAATTATTTGTTTTGTTTTACTGTAATATCAGTAATGAAATTCAGTTGGTCTTATTAAAATGAAGATTTATTTACAAACTATACATTTGGGTGTCCAGCTATACAAACCATGTTGCACAAATGCCTGTTTTCCCCATTATATATGTATCACTTGATATAAAAACTAAATGTAATGAAAAACTAAACTATAAAATATTTGAAAACTAAAACTAACAAAGAACTAACAACCTCGCTATATAATGACTTGAAAAAATTGCATAAATGTTTTGTTACATAAATGATCTTATATGACCTTTTTTTAAATTGGCATTAAAATGTAACCCATAACCCTGAAGTTACCATTTATTATCATTATTAATAATATACATATAATTATAACATATTTCATGTACTACCCAAAATGACACAACTAAGACAAGTCATAACTTATTTTTAGTACCAACTGGAGTTCAGTAGTAATTGCAATGTCACATAAAACCCAGATTCATAAAACTAATTCCTAACAAGTCAACATAACTTCACCAACAACTCTAACCTCCGTTTATATTTGTTGAGAGAGCACATCATATAAGACTCCCATGCTACAACTATCAACAGTGTTTGAAATTGCAAGTGCGTTATATCTGCCACCAGAGGGCACAATGCGACAGTCCTCTCCTTGGGTCCCAAACAGTGAAAAGGAGGCTGTTCGACAAGTGTTCTCTCTCTCTCTCTCTCTCTCTCTCTCTCTCTCTCTCTCTCTCTCTCTCTCTCTCTCTCTCTCTCTCTCAATTTGAATTTTAAAGTACTTTATTAGCATGACTGTGTTTACATAAGATATTGCCAAAGCATTAATAGACCAAACAGATAATGACAAGACAAAAAATGTTAATAAAACAGTAACAAATAACAATAAAAATAGAATTAAAATAAGGTGCCAGGTAATTGATAAAATAAAAAACTATAATAACAATATACACTATACAAAATATAATAAAATAAGCATTTAACAAGACATTATGAGAATAAAAAAAAAAACAAATACTGTGGCCGAAGTACATTAAGGCAGTGATTGGTTTCTGAGGGGGTGCAGCTCAAAAATGAATTTCTCTCTCTCTCTCTCTCTCTCTCTCTCTCTCTCTCTCTCTCTCTCTCTCTCTGAGTACATGCTGGGAGTGTGGGTGAGAGGCTGAGCGGTTTGGTGGGAGTGAGTGCGAAAACTTTTTAATGTTTTCGTTTTTCTTTGAATGTTTTTTTATTTTTCCGTTTTCTTTTTTCCCCTCATTAGTTTTAACACAGTTCTTTGGATTAAAAAGTCCCGTGGCGGTTTTTAGATGCCGTCATCGTGGCTGCTTCTGGGCAGGGAACGCCGGCCCTGTCACTCTGTAATGGGTGCAGGTGTGTTCCAGAGCCCGGCATCACTGTGGAGGAGCTGCTTGTAGTTGTTGGAGAGCAGGTAGGATTTGACAGCATAGTTTCAGCCTCATGTATGAACAAAGCCATTGTGGTCTTTTTGAAAAATGAATCTCTGATCAATCAGTTGACTGTGAGCGGAATATGGGTGAAACAAACTTTTGTCCCGGTAACCACGATATCCGCTCCAGCAACAAAAATCACAATTTCTAATGTTCCATCGTTTGAACCTGATGACGCTATTATTAAGGAACTGTTGAGATTTGGCAAGGTCGCGGGTCCCGTTAAAATGATCCCTTAAATTGGGATGTAAAAATGCGGCGCTCAAGCATGTGCTTTCTTTTAGACGTCAGGTATTCATGTTTGTGACTTCTCCGAAGGGGCGGAGCTAGGGGGTGGCCAGGGGTGGCCGTGGCCACCATGGACGCCATTGGCCACCCCAATAGCAATAGCCGTTTTGGTCATTTTTTGTCTTGGGCACAATTTAGTTAGTCTTTCTACACAAAAAACACCCCCCCCCCTCCCCCCCCAACAACGTCTGATGATACAAACCACCCCCTCCGACAATGTGCCACCACAGACTGATTGCTGGACCCTGCCCGACCACCCCTGTGAAAAGCTCCTGGCTCCGCCCCCACTTATCCGAAGCGCACTTTGGAGGTTTCTTTTCGTGTTAATCATGGAAAGAATCATTACATGGTGTACACGAGCGAATATGCTTTGAATGTGGAGATAAGCGTTTCTCATGTCCGCATAGAGATGCGAAAAATAACCCATGCCCATCTACATCAGGAGATAAAGTAGACAATACTAATAGTCATATGGAGGAAAAAGAAGAACAGAGAACTGAACAGATTGAAAGAACTACAGATGAGGTGAGTGAGGACAATGCAAAAACTGTGGATGATGAACAGCCTGGATGTAGCTCAGTTATTGATAGAACTATAGAAGTAACTTATGCCACTGAACAGAATGAAGTTCAAGATGTGTGTGAGTTTACTGAGGTAGCACTGGCTGGAGGCTCAGAGAAAGGCCTGACAGATGAGCTAGATGTTTTATCTCAGTGTACTGATGACAGTTTGAGAGATGATGAGTTTTCAGATGTTATAAGAATGGCTGAAAGAGAACTGTATGTCGAACAAATTTATCCGTTTTTTGATTAAACAAAAGAAAAAGTATGTAGGTGTTGATGTGGGAGATTTTTTTTTCCTGATCTTGAACATTTTTTCTTGTCTGTCATGTGGGCTAGGAAAGTGAGTAGTCAGGAAGAACTCTAACAACAAAAACGTTTTCGTCTTATAAAGTCAGGGGTGTAGATTTTGCTTGAAAATTGGGGGGGTTGTAGCATGAAACGTCTACATTGAACGTCCATTGATCATGGAATAAATATTGGGGAGGGGGTTGTACTTGCTTGTTTTGATTATGGGGGGTACCTCCCCCCATCCCCCCTCGGAATCTTCGCACTTGTATAATGTACATTACTGCTATTAGGCAAGGTAAAAAGACTGGAAAGGAAAGGCTAACGAGGGGAAAAACTAAATAACTATGACTAGTACTTTCTCTTTATCTTTTCACTGTTTCTATTTTTCTCTCTCTCTCTTCTTTATGGAGATCTTAAGGGTGGGATACCTTAATGTGAATGGAATGAGGGATGGGAGGAAGAGGGATATTTTTTCAGAATTTATGCGTCTAACAGACTTGAGTGTGATCTATTCAAGAGACACAGTAATCAAAGCATTGAGGTTGACTGGGGTTTGTGGTGGGAAGGAGAAAGAGTGCTATTTTCTCCTGTTGCTAAAGCTAAAATTTATCAAATCAAGAGGATGAATCTGGGAGTTTACTTGTTGTAAAGGCTGAAATTAATCATGTTTTGTTTCTGTTTGTGAACATCTATACTCCTAATATAGGAGCAGACAGAATCAAGCTTTTCAGTAAACTGGAAAAAATTTTAAGACAGCAGCAGGATGGAGATTTTATTGTTTTGGGGGGAGACTGGAATTGTACAATAGATTTTACACTAGGCGAAAATGTAGAGGAACCACATTTACAGTCAGCTACCATTTTAGCCAATATGATTGAGAGTTTTAATTTTTCAGATGTGTGGAGAGAACATAATCCCTCCACAAAACAGTATACATGGGTACGGGTTTACACTGGTAGGGTTACAGCTGCATGATTAGACAGGCTCTACATATCTCATAACATGAGAAAAAGAGTTGTGTAAACAAACATTATCCCCACGTCTTTCTCTGATCATAAAGTCATTACAGTTGAGTGTTTTTTTGGCATGAAGAACTTACAAGAGCTATTACTGGCATTTTAATGTGAAACTTTTAGAAGATAAATCTTTTTGTGAACATTTTAAATCCTTTTAGGAAACCTGGAAAATTGAAAAAAGCCATTATGAAAATATTACTCAATGGTGGGAAATGGGAAAGTGCATTTAAAATGCTATCGTCAGCAGTATACATCTTTCTCTACTTTGTGTTTAACAAAGAGTTGTTGGAAAATGAAATTATTTCCATAGAAAAGAAGATGACTGTACATGACTGAAGTGCTAATCTACCGGTACTGTCTGTAGCGGTTCCAGCTTGTTTTGCACCCTGGGCAAAACCCACTTAAACATGCCCCCAAAGTTGTCGACATGGGGGGGGGGTTTGGGTCTTGGAGGTGCCACCCCCTCGTGCCCCACCCCCCCGCAAGATGCTGCCCATGTCGCCAATGCCTAAATCTGCCACTGGGTACTGTGATCTGATAAAAAACATCAGCTGAGCTCAATCTTAAATGAGAAAGTTAAAGGAGCTCTTGTAAGATGTCATTTTTTAACAGTAAGAGACATAGACGCTCCCACATCTTTTTATTATTTTATTTTATTTTGAGTGTAAACAGGACAAGAAAAACAAATGTAATGCTTAAAGGACAGCAATGGACAAAAACACATCAGACCCAGTAGAAATGCGCAGACTTGCTATGGACTTTTACTCCAGTTTGTATGCTCATGACACTACTCATGAACAGTGTAAAAGAGAAATGCTGCAGGATCTTCCTGTTTTAACCTCAGAGCAAAAACAATTTTTAGAAACTGAGCTCACCTTTGAGGAAGTAACTGCTGCTGTAATGGGACTCTCTTCTGGCCGTACACCAGGGATAGATGGCTTTCCCGTTTTTGGACTATTATTGGTAATGATTATTTTGAGGTAATTAAAGAATGCATCACTGAAGGAGTTCTCCCACAGAGTTGTCAGAGAGCTGTCTTAACATTGCTCCCAAAAGAAGGGTGACTTAACTGTACTAAAGAACTGGAGACCTGTCACAATGTTATGCTCTGACTACAAAATTATTTCCAAGTGTTTAGCAAATAGACTAAACTTGTGTTATGTGAAATTATACACAAAGACCAGTCCTATTGTATAAAAGACAGATCCATTACAGATAATCTACATTTAGCATAGGACCTCTTTGATGTAGCCTTTTATAATAATACTGATATGAGTTTTCTGTCACTGGACCAAGAAAAAGCTTTTGATAGAGTGGATAATGTATTTCTTCTTGATACTCTAAAAGCTTTTGGTTATGGGGATGGTTTTATTCAAAGATTAAATTGCTTTACACTTAGGCGACTTGTATGGTGAAGATGGCTGGTGGCCTAAATATCCTGTAAGTGTTCAGAGGGGTATCAGACAAGGCTGTCCTCTCTCTGGACAGCTTTATAGCATTGTTATTGAGATTTTACTTTGTAGACTAAGAAAAGTTTTAATGGGTCTGCAGATTAATGCTTTGGCTTTACAACAGTCTTTTAAAGTTTCTGCATATGCTGATGATGTCACAGTTATAATAAGGGGTGATAGAGATATTCAAGTTCTAAGAGAGAGTTTAGAGGTTTATGGGATGGCTGTTTCTGTTAAAGTAAACTGGGGAAAGTGTGATGCCCTGTGGTGTGGTCAAAATGTTACAGGCCCATCACTTCCTGGTGGTTTACAGTGGGGAAGGGCTGGTTTTAAAAATCTGGGAGTGTTTTTAGGCACAAAGGAGTACAAGAGACAGAATTGGGAGGGCCTTGTGGAGAAAGTGTGTGCTCGGTTGTCTCACTGGAAGTGGTTGCTACCCCAGCTGTCCTACAGGGGAAGGGTGCTGGTCTGCAATAACCTGGTTGCTTCATCCCTGTGGCACAAAATGATGATTCTGGAACCTCCAGAGGACCTGGTAAGAGAGCTTCAGAAGCGGCTGGTGGATTTCTTCTGGTCAGGGCAGCACTGGCTGAAGGCATCAGTTTTGTTTCTGCCCAGACAGGATGGAGGACAAGGGTTGATCGACATCAAATCCAGAGTCAAGGCTTTCAGACTCTAGACGACTCAGAGGCTCCTCTATGGAAACGATGTGAGCTGGTGTGACATTGCCTGTGCCTCCTTCTACAGGTCAGTGTTAAAATCATGGACACTTGTCAAGATTTCACGAGAGCTGAATGGCGACAAGGGTTTGTGGCTGAGAGAAGAACCTATTTTTTTCAATCCTGCATTAGACTTGGACATTTTAAAATCAGCTGCCTTGAGAAAAGATTTTTTGTCTCCATATATTACTAAGCTTGAACATCTTGTATCTTTAGATGGATGGATTTCTGCAGAGTCTTTAGCTCTCAGGCTTGGTATGGTCAATTCGTATGGTACAAAGACTGCTGACCAAAATTTGTGATTTTTTTGCCACCAGATTACAGACTTTTACTAGAAACATATGATCCAGAGGTGGATAACTCAGCTGTGACTGGAACATTGCAGGAAATGGAAAGTGGCCTGCTATCTCTTACAACACCTAAACTGGAGTTTTTCAGTGATGTAGGGAAAAAAAGGACTTTACGGTCTGTGTGTGAAAGGGTTACATCTACCTGCACTTGAGAATGTGAAGGAATCATGATGGCAGGAAGTGTTTGGAATGGGTGTCTCCCCTAAAGGTAGCTGGAGGACCTTGTACAAGCCTCCCATTGAGAAAATGTCTGGAGACCTACAATGGAGGATTGTGCATGGTATAATAGCCACAAACAGACACAGAGCGCACCTTGATCCACAAGTGGGGGAGGACTGTCCGTTCTGTGGTGTGCAAGAGACAGTGTTTTGTTTATTTTTAACTGTGTGGGACTGTGACTTTTTTTGTTAAACTAGAAGAGTGGTGTCAGACTCTGGGAGAAGTCTATACCCCTATGCTTTTCATTTATGGTCCTAAATATGATAAAAATAAGAGGGAATTTCATATTTTGCTAAACTTTCTTTTTGGTTGTCTCGAAAAGGAAAATTTTATAATACAAGGAGTACAAATGTTGTATTAGTTTTTAAGGGATTGATTAAATCATGCATAAAAATAGAATTTGCTTATTATCAACTCATTAATGACTTGGAGGCTTTTAAGTGTAAGTGGGGAATAAATAATTGTGTTTGTGACATTGATAATGATGGCATGTTGTAGATTTATGTTTAAAAGAGATAAAAAAAAATTTATTTAAAGTATGTTGTACTTTTTTAAACATGTTTTGTTGATTGAAGGATGTTTTAACTTTTTGTAAATAAAGGGTCCAAAAAGGACAGTTAAAGGACATTAAAAGTCAAAAGTCTCTCTCTCTCTCTCTCTCTCTCTCTCTCTCCCTCTCCCTCCAGGCCACAAAAGAAGTGATCGAGCGAGAAGCTCCAGGGATGTCTCTGGCCATGCTGATGGGTTCACTTAACGTCACTCCTCTGGGCATGCTCTCCAGGTCACACTTCAAAGCACACCCTCAGTGTGACATTGTCTTAATGTAAAAGAGCTAATCGTAGGATCAACTTTGCAACTTTTGTAACAGGTTAAAACGTGGACTTAAAGCTGATGTGTGTAATTTTACGGTGTTAAAATACTTTCTCCTATCCCAGCTTAATATGCAGCGACAACTGTAAGTAAACCATTCATAGGTTGATTTCCCTGAAAACTGTAAACACTGTGTCTCTGTGGCGCTTTCAAACATTGATGTGTTTGTTTTGAGTGACCCGCCCGGCCTGACACAGCATTGACTCGACCAATGGCGTGAGTTTGGGGCGGGACTATCTGTTTGTTCGACCAATAGCAGAATTGCAGATTTTTTTAAAGAACATCAGACAACTCTTTAAAAATCATCATTATTGCAATTATTAAAATAAAATAAATTGTGTATACAGCTATAAATCTGAATATATAAATGTAAATAAATGTAATATTCAGATTTATAACTATTTATTCAGATTTTTTTAATTATTTCCTGCCTGCCCCCATATATTTTTTATAAAAAATTAATATAATTGTATAATGATAAACAAATGTATGTAATACAATCTAATATATATGTATATATTATATAGTATATATATTAATATTAGATATATATAGTATATATATATAACATTAATGAACAAAAAGTCACTTTTGCAAATTAATTTCGTATGTGTTTACCTGCTTGTGTGTGTGTGTGTGTGTGTGTGTGTGTGTGTGTGTGTGTGTGTGTGTGTGTGTGCGTGTGTGTGTGTGTACAGACCAGTGTGTGGTATCCGAGGGAAAACTCTCATCATAAACTTGCCGGGCAGTAAAAAAGGTTCACAGGTAAAATGTGTATATGTTTAATACTTGTGTATAATATAATTTAGAAGTTATGTGTATACAGTATGTATAATTTATATAATTTATGTATAAAATTTCATAATCTGGTAGTACACTGGCAGCCAAAATTTTGGAATAATGTACAGATTTTGCTCTTATGGAAAGAAATTGGTACTTTTATTCAACAAAGTGGCATTCAACTGATCACAATGTATAGTCAGGACATTAATAATGTGAAAAATTACTATTACAATTTAAACTACTTCAAAGAATTCTCATCAAAAAATCCTCCATGTGCAGCAATGACAGCTTTGCAGATCCTTGTTATTCTAGCTGTCAGTTTGTCCAGATACTCCGGTGACATTTCACCCCACACTTCCTGTAGCACTTGCCATAGATGTGGCTGTCTTGTCGGGCACTTCTCACACACCTTACAGTCTAGCTGATCCCACAAAAGCTCCATAACACTCTTTTCCAATTATCTGTTGTCTAATGTCTGTGTTTCTTTGCCCACTCTAACCTTTTCTTTTTGTTCTTCTCTTTCAAAAGTGGCTTTTTCTTTGCTTTTCTTCCCATAAGGCCTGCACCCCTGAGTCTTCTCTTTACTGTTGTACATGAAACTGGTGTTGAGCGGGTAGAATTCAATGAAGCTGTCAGCTGAGGACATATGAGGCGTCTATTTCTCAAACTAGAGACTCTGATGTACTTATCCTCTTGTTTAGTTGTACATCTGGTCTTCCACATCTCTTTCTGTCCTTGTTAGAGCCAGTTGTCCTTTGTCTTTGAAGACTGTAGTGTACACCTTTGTATGAAATCTGCAGTTTTTTGGCAATTTCAAGCATTGTATAGCCTTCATTCCTCAAAACAATGATTGACTGATGAGTTTCTAGAGAAAGCTGTTTCTTTTTTGACCTAATATTGACCTTAAGACATGCCAGTCTATTGCATACTGTGGCAGCTCAAAAACAAACACAAAGACAATGTTAAGCTTCATTTAACGAACCAAATAGCTTTCAGCTGTGTTTGATATAATGGCAAGTGATTTTCTAGTATCAAATGATCAATTTATCATGATTACTCAAGGATAAGGTGTTGGAGTGATGGCTGCTGTCTAGATTTGATCAAAAATGACTTTTTTCAAATAGTGATGGTGCTGTTTATTACATCAGTAATGTCCTGACTATACTTTGTGATCAGTTGAATGCCACTTTGTTAAATTATAGTACCAATTTCCTTTCAAAACAGCAAAATCTGCACATTATTCCAAATTTTTTGGTGCCAGTGTATGTACCGAAAAACTGCCATAGTGTCATATTAGATACTCAAGAGTATGTACTCCATCACTAGCGAAGTACAATATATACTTTTAGTGTAATACTTTCAGTAATAAATTCCACCTATAATTAATGATTGCTGGGAGCATATTAAACATAATAAGCAAGTTTAATTCTTTTTTTGGCCTTAATAAAATTTAAATGAATGAAGGCTAGAAATGAAGATAAAGATGAATAATTATAGAATAATTTTGGATCGTTCAAGAATAGTGCCCTTGAAAGGAATATTCCGGGTTCAATACAAGTTAAGCTCAATCGACAGCATTTGTGGCATAATGTTGATTAGCACAAAAAATATAATAAATTAAAAAACAAACAGAAAACAAACTGAATTTGGGGTTCCAGTGAGGCACTTATAATAGAAGTCAATGGGGCCAATCCATAAATGTTTCAAAAGTATAGCCACAAGACGTAAACAATATGTGTGTTAACATGATTTTAGTGTGATAAAATCATTTACTAACTGCATCTGTGTAAAGTAAATTTATATCCAATTTTACAACCTTGTTGTCATAATGACGTAATGGAGACCATGTAGTCCTGAAAAAATGACGATTTAAACAACTTTACAGCTCAAATAAAAGATGAGTTTTAACAGAAGAATCATTGTAAGTGCTTTTATAAAATTATAAGCTTCACATTTCTGCCTTTAAACTCTCCAAAAATTGGCCCCATTGACGTCCATTGTAAGTGCCTCACTTTAACCTCAGAAATTAATTTTTGTGGTAATCAACATTATACCACAAATACTGTCAATTGAGCTTAACTTGCACTGAACCCGGAATATTCCTCTAAAGGTCATAATTTTTTGTTGTTTGGTCAACTTATGAGAGACACCATGGACAGAGATACAGTATTTTAAGCGTTCACGCATTTGACGTACTGCATTTTGAGTACGGTATACTGTAGTAGTGAAGTATGAATGTTTGGATGCGGGGAGGCTGCCAAGTTGTTTTAAAGATTTTAAAGAAGTAAAGCTACACGAAGCTGCTTGAAGCTGTTTGCTTTATTTTTCGTTCTCTCTGTCATCCAGGAATGTTTTCAGTTCATTCTACCTGCTCTCCCTCACGCTATCGACCTGCTGCGTGATGCCATCGTTAAAGTGAAGGAGGTGCCCAACGAGCTGGAGGACCTGCCCTCGCCCCCGCCGCCTCTGTCCCCACCCCCCACCAGCAGCCCTCACCACCAGACCGAGGACAAGGGGGTGCAGTGTGAGGATGAGGAGGAGGAGAAGAAGGACAGTGGTGTGGCCTCCACAGAGGACAGCTCCTCCTCACACATCACAGCCGCCTCCATAGCTGCCAAGGTAACACAGATACAGGGGAAGAGTCTGTCTGACATTGATGATGAACGCCCTGCTTCATGCCGAGTCTCATTCTGCATTTAGATATTTAGCTTTTAGAATTGTCTCTATTTGGGCCTGGGTAGCTCAGTGGTAAAAGACGCTGGCTACCACCCCTGGAGTTCACCAGTTCGCTAGTTCGAATCCCAGGGCATGCTGAGTGACTCCAGCCAGGTCTCCTAAGCAACCAAATTGGCCCGGTTGCTAGGGAGTGTAAAGTCAAATGGGGTAACCTCCTCGTGGTCACTATAATGTGGTTTGTTCTTGGTGGGGCGCGTGGTGAGTTGAGCGTGGATGCCGTGGTGGATGGCGTGAAGCCTCCATACGCGCTATGTCTCCGTGGCAACACGCTCAACAAGCCACGTGATAAGATGCAAGGGTTGACAGTCTCAGACGCGGAGGCAACTGGGATTCATCCTCCGCCACCCGGATTGAGGCGAATCACTACGTGACCATGAGGACTTAAAAGCACATTGGGAATTGGGCATTCCAAATAAAAAATAAAAAAAGAAAGAAATGTCTCTATTTAAAAGGGCTCGTCCAGTCAGCAGAGAGAGACTTAAAGGAAAAGTTAACCCAAAAATGAAAATTCTGTCATCATTTACTCACCCTCATCCTCATGTTGCTCCAAACCTGTTTGACTTTTTCTGTGGAACATAAAATAAGAAATTTCAACCTGGTGTTCTTCAAACAATGAAAACTTGAGAGCAGGGGCTGTAAAGCTCCAAAAAGCATCATAGAAGTATCATACAATTTGTCATTATCCCAAGTCTTTAGAAGTCATATGATAGCTTTGTCTGTCTGTTCATCATAATTTGTGTGATGTTCATGTGTGCTGCAGAGGTGTGTGAGCGAATGTCAAATCATCATCATCTGCATCTCATTTATGTGACTGTGTTTGGATCTGCGAGTCATTCATAATATCATATCAATCAGTCCCTGACGGACAGGTAACTCATCCAATCACCATTCAGTCCAGTCACGTGCTGTGGCTTCATCCCAATTTGAATGCTAAAAATATGCCCTAAAAGTATGTACTTCACTTGTGAAGGGAAAATCTGTACATTTGATATAATACAATATCAATATTTTAATATTAATATAATTATTTATTGATCATTTAAATTCATTGAATTGAATTAATTTGAATACATTTCTTATATTGAATTAATTTTGGGTAAAATATTATCTGGACATTTCTTCATGAGATTTATTCATCAACTACTTATTGCAACAAAATCACATTTGTCCATGTCAGCATTTCGAGACATAACAATATTTTATAATACATAATTAATACGTATTTTTTTTGATTGTGTGTGATAGATCCCTGACTCCATCATCTCGCGTGGCGTTCAGGTCCTCCCCCGTGACACGGCATCACTGAGTACCACACCGTCCGAGTCGCCGCGCGCTCAGGCTACATCTCGCCTTTCCACTGCGTCCTGCCCCACCCCTAAGGTAAGAGCACCTCACTTCCTGTTTCCAGTGCCTGCATTGTCTGCTTCCTGTCTGCTGTACCTCCTCCTCGCTCACCCTGCTGCCGATCGTCACATTCACCTCACCTCAAAACTCTTCACAAACTCCGAGCTTTCAGAGTCGTGTCTGTGTGTGTCGGTTTCTTATTTGTTTTTCATTCCAACACTGTATATTCAGTGAACAACCTGTTATTTTTGTCTTAACCAGGCCTTGATGTGCACAAATTATACAATCACTTTCTGGGTGGATAAGGTTTTTCAAGGTATCTAAATAGGTCATTTTTATGGTACGCTCATTTGAGATTTGTCTTTGGGAACCCTTAGCACTGCTAGCCAAATGTCAAGTATATCTTTAAACAGGTCATGACATGCCTTTTTTATTATTTTAATATGTTCCTTGAGGTTCACTTATAATATAAGTAAAGTTTTTTTGCACAAGAAACAGTCATATATTTGTGAAACATGATCACTTTCCACCCTCATTCTGACTCTCTGTCAGGAATGCTCGGTTTTGGTGCTGTTTCTCCATTAAGACTGGACAGTAAGCGCCCACCGTTCTGATTGGCTCTCCGCTCTTGCCATCTCACTGCTTACCGCTACTGGGCGGGGCTACAGAAGTGATGAGGTGAAGTCGGCGTTAATGTGTTGTTGTGGAGGCGGTCAGATGCAAATGTCTACCACAGTGTGACATCACAATACGGAGGAAGTAGAACGAGTTGTTTTGGCAGTTTGGTTTCAACAATGCTCTTTCTGCATTGAGGAGGAAGTTTTGAGTTCTGAAACATACAGTATGTTTTTATAGTACATTGAACTCTTACATGTCAAAAGATCAAGGAAAATTTGATTCCTCATGTCATGACCCCTTTAAAGAATGAAGTAAATATTTAAGTGGTGATTGTTAACGCAAGCATTGTGAATTTCGTGGGGTCAACTTGAAATCTCATGAAAATGTAATGACTGTAACGACAGTTTTGCATAAAGATATTTCACAGTTTATATGTATTGCAATAGTTCTGAGGTCAAATGTCCACTGTGTGGTGCTAAAAGCAAGCAAAATGTTCTCCCAAAGAGAACTCTATTAAGTTTTAAATCAACAAATCCAAACTCCACTTCATTTTGTGGTGCTTCTATGACACTTTCGGCTCATGCGTCGACTCGCGTGCTCTTAAGACTCGTATCCCAATCTTTTGCATCTCAAGACGTGCAATGCCGTGCAATGCCGTGCAATTTGATCACACTCAAACAAGCTTGTAAATGTAGTTGGTTATGGAATGCAAATGTTAAAGTGAGTCATGCACTATAGTCAAAGTGTTTAGATGTCATATGATAGCATTATATGAGGAACAGGTGTAACATGACTCTGTGAGACCCAGGTTGGAATTTCAACAGGTAGTTTTTCAAAAGGTACTATCATGTTTGTCTCATGTCATTCAAATTGTCTTTTTCGGCATCGCTAGCACAGTTAGATAAATGTCTACTAAAACGATCTAGACAAAATATTGCAATTTTTGTGAAAAACTTGTGTAATGTAAATCTATAACAAAGTGATTTGACAGTATTTATGACAGTATTTAAAAATGACAGTGTTTATGTTTTGTTGATGTACCGTCCGCTACTGATTACTACTGCTGAGCGGAAAACGCTGAAGCTGTTGCTAAGGTTACCTTCTCAGGTGGATGCGACTTTTGTTCATGAGAGAATATTAAGTGAGAATACGCACTCTGACTACCTTTGACTTAAACCTTTGCTGTTACATATACATATACTCCTGATGTAATATGTAGAATTGTTTTGACTTCAGACCAGTGGCGTAGCCAAGGGTGGGCCAGGGTGGGCCTGGGCCCACCCAAATTAGACCCAGGGCCATTCAAAATATTAAAGATTATTCTTTGACTTCAAATATATATATATATATATATATATATATATATATATATATATATATATATATATATATATATATAGTTTAAAAATGCATAAATTCTGATTTCTGAAAGTGTGAAAGTACTGTTTTAATTGTTAAGGAAATTTTGTTAAAAAAGAAATTTGGGCGAAAATTTCCCATCCATTTTTATTGAGGCCCACGCAAAAGTAATTTCTTGGCTACACCCTCGCTTCAGACACAACCAAACCTCGCAGTTAGGCCAGAAATATACTTTACGCAAATGTGTGTATGCAGATGCAAGCGCTTAGCCAACGCATTGCCAATGTGCAGTCCGATTAAACATGTTTAACGTGCGTTAACAAACCTCAGTACTCAAGGGGGTAATCTTCAAAAGTCTCTGAAGTTAAACTGGATCAATTATTATTCAGGTAAGTTGCTATAAATATATTGACTTTAACTCACTTGCTCAGCAATATCCTCTTCAAACTGCTGCTCCGCCATGACAGTAGTTGACTTAGAAGCGGTCAGTTCACACTAATGCACTTGCACAGAGTATGTCTCTGCCTTTATTTGCACCCTTGTGAACTTGCTATGTGTTTTTTACACCGAACGTGAAAGTTTAGCTGTACCCACTGAGGATGTGTGTGTTGATCCAGTTGGGTTTATGCTACTTTGTAGGAACTTTCTGCCTACACCAACATAATCTCTCGGAATGCTCTAAGCAGTGTTTTAGGTTTTGTTAAACACACCCAGGCATTTCTCACCCTGATGTGTGGATGCTGACGGTTGTCATGGGAGCAAGAGGTTACCATGGAGACAGTGCTGGGCTCATGTGAATAAGAGAGTTTGTGGTGGTATCATTTGAGTTGTTTATTGCTATTTGTAAATGGTAGAGTTTAACAAAAATAAATCATGAGTATTTGTAAGTGTAATTTCTTCTCATATTCAATACTTCTTCAAGTGTTTGTTCTTTGTAGTGAAGATATTCTGTACATGTGTAGTCATGACACTAAAGCATAAGCTTTTTATGAATTTCTGGTCTAGTTGACGGCTCTTACTGATGTCAGAAAAAGATATTATCACATGATGCCCACATTTACTCATTGACAACACCTATTGGTGATAAGGAAGAATTAGGACATACACTGTTATATACCTAAACTCCAGAAGAACTACTTACTTATTACTTGCTCTTATTTATATTATTGCTTACTTATTGTTGCTCCAGCATATAAGCTGGGATAGATAAACTATTTTAACACACTTTCACACTTTAATACACCAACCATTCAAACATTTAAACATGAATCAAACATATTAATGATTTATCCTGAATTTATGTCCTGAAAACCTGAGCTCCTGAAATAATAGCATATAACGAACATGCGTAAATATTCACTAATTGTCTTTATTTGTCTACTAACAATTTCCAACAGTGTCTGTACATGCATCACAGGAGATTTGTGTCATTTTTGTCATATTGGAAATGATGCTGATGGAAATGACGTTAACGTTTTTTAAATAAAATGCAACTGGTTTCTTGCTAAGGCTAATTTTATTGTTAACATTTCATCTATCCTAAATACATACAGTTAAAAATATTTTCACACTTTTTGTATAATATGACAAGATTACAGTTTGATTGATAAAAAAAATATTCTGCTCACAAGTGGTATTTCCCTTGATTATTCTTTGTTTCGTCTCATGCTATCTTTTCAACTCATCTGAATGATGGGGTGTGTTCCATTCAGAAGTGATCATCCCTACACCCTATTTCCTTCAAAAGACTTTACACTCCATTGTGAGAGCTTCGAATGGCTGAAAGGTGTGGGGCTCAAAAATAGTGGTCATTTGGTCAAATTTTGGGAGATTCTGTTTGGAACAACCCTACAGCTTGGCTACCATTATTATTCTTCCATCGAAAAGCCCTGCAAAGGCATCATTTAAGCCCTTTTAAAGTGTCCAAAAATTCCCTAGACTACATTACATTGACAGAATATTTAAATGATCTAAGAGTCTATTTTAGAATGTTCGTGATTTCAAACTTCAGCTGTCAAAACTTACACACAAGCCCTTTAATCTGCTGTAAGATGCTCTCTTCTTTCTCTTTCGTTCTTTCTTTCTTACTGTTAAACCTGTCAATTTCTAATTTCAAGCATTTAAATCTATTTTAAACTGGTTTTGTCAGACCAACATTATAGTTTGTCTTGACAAACTTTACATATCTAGTTTAATCAGTACTTTTGAACCACACATTAAATATCACTATTTCCCTTTTCCCAACCACCTAAGCCCAGTTATTTTTTGTAATGTAGGACAAACATGCAGTTATAGCAATGAACAGTATAATAAACGTTTTTGTTAGACAGCCCTTTTACACGAAGTATAAAGCTTAACCATATAAAGCCTAACATATGAAATAAAAGTCAGAAAATTATATTTTTTAAACCTATTATTATTTTTATTTTTTTTTTATTTTTTACAAAATAATGGAATTTTAAGCACATGTTGCTTGAATTCAATAAATACTAATTTTGAGTGCATCAAAACATGATGGTAGCTATTTTGGAAAATTACATAACAAGGTTTTCTACTTCCAGTACATCATGAAAACTTTCACCAGGAGACAGTAGACATCTCATACACACTGTGATGATGATGTAGAGGCTTTAGAAAGTCATGTATCAAATATGATTAAAGAGTTGCTCAAAAAATGTAATTAGAACCAGGAAGGCAAAAGGGTCCTATAAGAGGGCTGGGGGCTCTCATAGTCACAGGGCCCCGCTGAGGGGGCCTTGTATAAGCTCTGGGGGCCACATATTAAAGTGTATATAAACATTTGTTTTCAAAGTTGATGGGCCTAAAGACCTTGCAGCCCAGGGCACCTGTTAGTCAAGAGCCCCTGGGGACTGGCCCCATTGGCCCGGTCCATAATTCACCTATGATTTTTAGGACGCTGTGTCAAGTAGTGGAAACTTGACAAATCGCATCTCAAGATTCCTGTATTCTATTGTGCTTCCTCCTCAGTAAAAGCTTCTCATTCTGTGGCTGTGCTGCTTGTGAGGTTTGTTGAGGCGCGCTGCCACCTATTGACATGACTTGTAAAAACAGATGTACTTCAAGCTTGAATTGTTCGTATGATAGGAAAATCCTTAGTTTTGTAACAGAATTTACGTAAGCGTCAGTGGGCATGATTAACTGCATACATTTTATTAACGTGTTATTTTTTATCTAATTAATCGCATTAAATTAACGTGTTATCTCAACAGCACTATTAAAATCCTGATGCATCTTTTTTTTATCTCGCCTTCATTATTATTGACAAAATGAAACAAACACTTTGTCAGCAAACATTTTCAACAGTTATTCATTGACGAAATTAGCACTGCTGCCCTGATCACAAACATACTTAAATTCTCTCTCTCTCTCTTTCACACTTCTTCTCTTCCATGCACCCATAGTCACAGATGATGATATGACTCTAGCAGTCCTCCACATAGTTGGTCATGTTATATAACACACTTATATAATAGTGGGACACTAACACATATATCAGTCCTTGTGATTTTCTGCATTCACAATTCTGCAGCTAATTTTAATACATCAGTAATTAGACAGGAAGCTGGTGGCTAATTAGTTATAAATATATTTATTAAAGCCCTCAATCATCTTTCTGTCTTGAGCCTGGCACTTTTCTTACCTTGAACAAGGAATATTATCAGAAACATGAGCTGGTCTTTGATAATGTTCCCTGAATAGAGGAGCTTGTAAAAGTTACTCAGAGAACAGTGAATTTAATGCAAAGAGAGAAGAGAATAGATCATCAGATAAAAATGGTGAAGGAGAAATCAAAAAAAGAACGCAATAAACAACACTGAGACAAGCAATCACAACAGAACAGTTTGGTTTCTTTCTTTAAAGGAATATTCCGGGTTCAATACAAGTTATAATGTTGATTGCCAAAAAAAAAAAATATTTTGACTTGTCCCTCCTTTTCTTTAAAAAATAAATATATTGTTTATTTTCTTTAAGTTAACAAGCATATTTTTTATGTTTTGTGGCTATACTTTTGAAACAGTGAGAATTTTTATGTTTAAAAATTGGCCCCATTGACTTCCATTGTAAGTGTCTTACTGGTACCCAGATTTTTGCTTTTTTTAAAGAAAAGGAGGGACAAGTCAAAAGTAATTTTTGTGGTAATCAATATTATGGCACAAATGCTGTCGATGCCACAAATGAGATTAACTTGAATTGAACCCTGTAATATTCCTTTAATTCTACTTTTAGGGTGTTTGGAAATTATGAGATGTTTAAACACGTTTTTGTGAAGAAAAAAAAATATATAAATATAATATATATTATAATTTTTTTTTAAGTGTTTATCTCTCCTTTCTTACAACATACATACTTTCCAGAATAGTAAGTACATTTGTACAAACATCTTTTAGGGAGTTTCTCCTCATCTTTGTCAGCTTTAGCGTGCTCACTGGGGGTTGTAAAGCAGTATTCTCTGTAAAAGGTTTATTGTGAAAAGTGCTAGATAAACCAGAATTTAACTGAAAATGTTTCTCCTCAGGTTTATACAATTAACATTTCTCTAATAGTGGGTACAGCCTATCAACTTGGCGACTTATTGCAAAGTAAATATTATATAATAATATATTGATTGTAATAAAATTTAAAAAATCAATACATTTTTGGCTGTATTACAATGACAATATAAAAGTCAATTATTTAATTTAGCAAACAAGGTGTTGGACCATATTTTAAGAGCGCTAGCGCTAAGCACAGTGCTACGCTTCAAGTCATACATGCAAAGTCAATGGGCATGGCCATGAAGTTTTGGTATTTACGTGCACGCATGCGCTAAGTCTAGACGCATGTGGGTTTGGTGAAATTGCGCACAAAGTGCTAATGGGTTGGGTCAAGTGCAGTTTAATTCTGAGGTTCTTCTCCGGTTATTGCAGCATCTGCGTCCTATTATATAGTCCATTCCCTCAAACACCAGCGATATAAACAAAGACAGCACATTCATAAGAAGTCAGTAGTGTAAATGGACTGTATTCAATGAATTAAAAGAATCGAAATATGGACTTACAATCTTTTGTGCATTAACTACATCCTTGTTGAATGGCAGGCATATTTCTATGACAGTAACACACGCTCCTTTTATACGCATTGAATATGTGGTTCTTATCAAATTATAGAGAATGTAAGTATTATTAATCATTTTGATCAAGTGACACACAGATCATGGCTAGTATTAACAGTGATTGTATCAGCGTGCACTTCACTTCTACCTGTCGATTTTGCTTTAAAAACTAAATTCATTTATTGAAACATGAAAACAATTACACCCAAAATATATCTAAATTCAAATGACACTTTAAGCAAAACAAAAATATAATAAAAATAACAAAGTGGTCAATAAATTCTATATAACCACCTTGGTTATAATACAAACATTTTATCCTCTCAAACTTCTTCCACGGGCCCCTTTTGCAGTGACTTAAAAATCACTTTACGACAACAGGTGAAAAAAAATATGAATACAAATGAGATCATAAATACAATGAAATGAACATAATAATAATAATAATTGAAAATAAACCATGTCCTCTAGAAAGTTTAACACAAATCGCATACATTTTTGTTTCATAAAACGGCTACAACTGTGATTGTCAGGGACATAATTTCAAGTTCCACTCTAGTTTGGACATGAAGTTTATTACCACCTGCTGGTGGAATCTCCAAACTGCAAATGCAGGAACTGAATTTAGACTTTGCGCTGAAAACAGACGTGCTTCTGAAACGTCTTATTGTAATGACCTATTTCTCAGGAAAATAGCAAATTGTTCTTTGTGCCACTTCATTTACATACAAAACACCCACAGTTTGTGTGAATACACCCACAGATAGCGCAAACACTCTCACCCATGGCCACTTGCGCTTTGTGCTGGCACGAAAATTTTGCTTAGAATTAGCACACTCATGAAAATTGGATTAGACGTTGCGCACGGTCGTTCTAGCGCCGTCACAAAAATAGAGCCCATTGTCTTTATAATATCACACTGTATGCAGTAAATGGGTCTTTATACATACATTTACATACTTTATATTTTTCTAAATACTTACGTTTTTAGCAGATGAATCATGATATTTGGGGTCCTTGGCATCAGTAAGTTTGAAAATCCCTGACTTAGACCACATGGAGGCCTATATCTGTGTGTGTGTGTGTGTGTGTGTGTGTGTGTGTGTGTGTGTGTGTGTGTGTGTTAGTGGTGAGTCCTGGTGAGTCTTTTTTATTCTGTTATTTCTCTTTCCTTTCTTCTAATCCAACTGTCTTTTTATATTGTTTCTCTTTCTCTTCTCGTCGTCTCTCTCTAATGCTTTTTTTCTGCTCCATCTCTTGGCTCTCTCTCTCTCTCTCTCTCTCTCTCTCTCTCTCTCTTTCTCTCTCCTCCTCCTCTTTCCATCTGTGTGTGTTCACTTCCTCTCTCTTTCAGATGGAGTGTGTCAGTGTGAGTGTGTGTGAGATCTCTGTGTTCTATGAATCCATGTAGATAATGGTAAGTCTTTGTTTTTTTCTTGTCTTTTCGGTGTCTTGTCAGAAGACATTTAAATTTAGGATCATAATCCATTTGTTAGTCATTTGGAGTGTAAGTGATGGCGTGTGTGTGTGTGTGTGTGTGTGTGTGTGTGTGTGTGTGGTATTGGTTTTTGTTTGTTTTTTTTTTTTTGTTAGAGATGGGTTTAATTAGTAACTTCCTATATGAGAAAAGTGTGTGAGTGAAAAATATACTACACATAAATACTCTGTTTGTCTGTCTATCTAGCACTTGTTATTCTAAAACTGTTTGGATTTTACATGTGTGTTCATGCGTTGTAAAATTGCTATTTGTTTTGTTTCATTCAGGGTTAGGGTTACTTGGTTTTCCATTTTGCAGTTTAATTTGTACGAGACACTTTAAACTAGGCATTGAATCATGAATGTAAAGAACAAACTGTAAAGGGGTTCAAAGGGAAAGGAGGAGGCGAGAACCGGCTTGACAATATGAATAAAGTATAATGGTAAACTTAATCAAAAACACACAAACATAAACACATACAGGGCAGCTGCCCATAGTTCTCTCTCTCTCTAACTGCCGTCTCCGGTCGCCTTTATCCCTCGCACGCCTCATCAGGCTGATTGGGGTCCGGGCGTGCGTCATTCCAGCCCGACCCGGCCCCGCCCTCCTCCGCACTACACAAACCATTTCATATTAACAGCATTGCCATCAGAACAGGCCAAAAAAGTACTACGGTAACCATAGTTTCCATCAGAATGTCATGTTTACTGCAGTTACTACAGTAAAATCATAATTGTAAATTAATATGTGATCTCCAGTGCTGGATATTATCGGTGAGTCAGATCTCTGCCTTCCCTAGAAGGGAGGAAGCGGGAGCCGGGTGAACAGTTCACGGAAGACTTTAATTACACACATTTTCACTTGGACAGAACATAACACTGCTTTTCAGCACACACTCGCCGGCACACACACACACAGCTCCGTGTGTCGCTCACACTGTTGGCCTTCCCGGCCCAACGCAGAATGCACACGTTCGTCAGCTGCATGCATCTCTTTCTCTCTCTCGAACTGCTGTCTCCGGCTCCTTTTTATCCCTCTCCTGGCTGATTGGGGTAATTCAGCGCCAGGCGTTCACAACGGCACGGCTACACCCTCCTCGTCACAATCGGATTACAAATGATCTGGAATACAAAAATCAAGTACTTGCAATTATATTAAATTACATTTTAAAATACTTGTAATCAGATTACAGCACCTTTTTAATGGATTACATCAATACATATTAATCAGGCAAGGCAGTAAACTGATAATCATTTACTGATCCCTCTAATTCTTCTTTTTAAATATTTTACATTTTTCATTTTAAATCAGCCTAAAGCTGATATACAGCTGGAATTGCACACACAGACCTGATACTAGCCGCCAGCCATAATTACACTGAAGATGAAGTGGTAATCCACATATAAATGTTGAACCAATTGCATTAGTGCGATAAAGTTAGTTTTAGTTTTGCAAATTACGTTTGTATTTGGCCTCAAAAGTTTACATGAATGCACTCTTCTCTTTTGTGAAAACTTTTGAGACTGTTTTTGTGTGTGTGTGTGTGTGTGTGTGTGTGTGTGTGTGTGAGACGTTGATTCACAAATACATTATAACGGGTCTGATCAATTACTACGCATGGGTGGCAAAGCACAAATCTCATATTTTGATCCATTAAGCAAATTTTCTTTAAGCAACATTATGACAAAGTGGTACACTCTTATCGTACTCAAATGCATGTGACGTCAAATAGACAAGAATTAGGTCAGAAGTAATCCAGAAGCAATCAGATTAGATTACTTTAAAAACGTCATCCAAGAGATTACATTGCTGACAGCAATTTGAGTCATGTAATTTGTAATTAGTACCAGATTACAATTCAGAAGTAATTGTATTGACAAGAACTATAGTGGCTAATGTATTCTGCTGGAAGCCATGATAAGGGTAACTGATCATAATCCTCACTGTAATCTCACATAAAAAATCAGCTATTTTTTTCAGCCATTAACGTGCTGTAAAGTGATATTAGTGCAACTTAGTGTCCATTGGTAATCAGATGAAATAGCTATAGACTCATCTCAGATAGAGTTGCACATCTTGAAAGCAGCAAGAAGGAAGAATCACAACAGCATTATTTCGTACAGCATCTTCGTAACAGCTTGGCTGTGCATTAGCGGTTGATCAGATTGTTCATGTCCTGTCAGCCCGCCTCACTCGCTCCCTTCAGAGGATCAAATCTGAGCAACAGAACTGAGCCAGAAATTTTCATGAGGTGCTGCCTTGAAACTGCTGACCAGCAGGCAAAAGCACAGAGCTTACTCAAAGAATGTCTAATGATAGAGTGTCAGTTCAGTGCTTTCTAAAAGAGAATCTCCGCATATAATGTTTTAACATCCAAAGTAATTTGATTCAGTGTCTTTATGCCATTACACACTGCTTTAGATGTTAAAGTCAGAAGTTATTTGAAAATTGCAAATAAAATGAATTGCAATAATTCACATATGTGATGTTTGTTAATAAAGTCATTTTATTTTAGATGTTCGGGGCAGAAAGTGGCTAGAGCCGCTACATATGAACTGAAAAGGAATGGAGTGTCCGTCAACTGGATGTGTGTTGCGACACCACATCTTGTGCAGTGTAGACAACTTTGTTGGTTATAATGCAAGTGATCTAGTTTTGTTTTGAATCTAAGTTTGTTAGATGTCTCTGAAAACAAGACCTAATATACAGTATTATGTCATTGTAACAGTTAAAGGAAGGGCAAGGAGGAGGCGGGAACTGGCTGAACAGTCAACGTAAAGTTTAACGTAAAACTCAACATAAAACAAACATAAACAAACACACACACATGCAGCGTGGCCGCATGCGTCTCTCTCTCTCTCAAACTGGTGCTTCCGGCCCCCCTTTATTTCGCTCTCCCGCTGATCATCTGATTCAGCGCTGGCCGTGCACCCTCATGGCCCGGCCAAGCCCTCCTCCTCGTCACACTCCTCCCCCGCCCAATTCAGGCCAGGGCGCCACCAGACTGACCTACTCCCCCCCATCTCTGAAGGGGAGATGCTGCCCTTCCGTCTGTTCCGTCAGCCGGTGGTCCACCCTGCCTCCTGGGAACCTGGGGGAGAGAGGAGGGGAGGCGTAGGGAGAGGGAGAGGGAAAGGGCGAGCAGGAGACACAGGGAGAGAGAGAGAGGAGAGAGAGAGAAAAACTTGCCCACCGGTCCCCGGACACACTGTCGCCCGGTGCTCAACCGCTCCTCTGGCAGATGGCAGCGAGCCCTCCGACCCCTGGCAGACGGAACCGCTCCTCCCCTTCTCGGCGGACGGCAGCGGTTCTTCTGGACCCCTCCGTCCCAAGGCAGACAACCGCGGCTGCTCCTTCTGATAGATGGCAGCAGCGAGGACTCCACGACAGCGCATCCCTCCTCCCTCCCAGGTTTCAGCACCACTGTAACAGTTAAAGGATGGGCAAGGAGGAGGCGGGGACCGGCTGAACAGTCAACGTAAAGTTTAACGTAAAACTCAACATAACACAAACACGGCGCCTCCGGCCCCCCTTTATCTCGCTCTCCCGGTGATCATCTAAATCAGTGCCGGCCGTGCACCCTCATGCCAGGCCCTCCTCCTCGTCACAGTCATTTTGCTTCTCAAGTTAATGTATCTTGTTTAAAGGATGTTTTGATATTTTTACTGGAAGGCAACACAAAAAACTGAGTAAGAATAGATTTTTTGTCATTGGTTCAAACATCACATTGGTGCACTGCAAAAAAATAAAAAAAATAAAAAAACAATCTTATTATTTTTGTACATTTATCTTGTTTTAATAATGTTTAGATATGTTTAGTTTTTCTGGAAAACAATACAAATTATTACCAAATCATTTTCTTACTTAGTAAGACAATAATTTGATAACACTTTAAAATAAGGTTGTGTTTGTTAACATTAGGCACCATGAACAATACAATGAACAATATATTGAACCGCATTTTTTAATCTTGGTTAATGTTAATTTATGAAAATGCAATTTTTCATTGTTAGTTAATGCTGGTTAAAATTGAATATACTAATGTTAACGTACACAACTTTTCATTTAAAAATGTATGATTGTGAAAAATGAACATTAATTAGGTTTAATAAATGTTGTAAAAATATTGTTTTTTTTTAGTTCTTGTTAACTAATTAAAGGGATAGTTCACCCAAAAATGAAAATTCTCTCATCATTTACTCACCCTCATGCCATCCCAGATGTGTATGACTTTCTTTCTTCTGCAGAACACAAATAAAGATTTTTTAAATGAATATTTCAGCTCTGTAGGTCCATACAATGCAAGTGAATGGTAGCCAGAAATTTGAAGCTCCAAAAATCACATAAAGGCAGCATAAAAGTAATCCACAAGACTCCAGTGTTTAAATCCATATCTTCAGAAGCGTTGTAATAGGTGTGGGTGAGAAACAGATCAAAATTTAAGTCCGTTTTTACTCTAAGGGTACATTTACAGGACAACGATGTACTAAAAACAGAAAAGTTTTTCCTTTGCGTTTTTGAACAATCCCCGTTCACATGGATCCGCGAAAACGACTAAAAACGCTGTATTATGCATGCCAGGCCAGTAGTTGGCGATGTCACTTTGTAAAGAAACACTACGCGCCTGCGCACATAAGCATTCTTCCACAGAGCTGTGAATACAAACAATGAAGATGGCGAAAGCATCGAGCAGTTTTGTCTGGACGGATGATGAGGTTGCTTTATTACTACAAGTATAAAAGGCAATTAAAAGCGGCAAAATGTTTTGAAGTACTCGCGCGCATGCCTATAGACTGAACACGTAATACACGTGCACATGACGTCATCGTTTTTGTATGTTTACACGGAGACGATAACGGCATCGTTTTCAAAAACTTGCACTTTGAAACCCGTTTTCAAAAGTTTGCGTTTTCAGGCCCCAAAACGCCGTTGTCGTGTAAACGAACAGCCAAAACGTATAAAAACGTTTCCGTTTTTAGTTGAAAACGTTGTCGTGTACTTTCACTTGTTTTCACTTTCTTTTCCCAGTTTTCGCCCAGTAATGGTTGCTTACAGATTTATTATAATTATTATTATTACTGTTATTCTAGTAGTTATTATGATAATAGTAACAATAATTCAGCAAATAGGGAGTACACATTTTATGTATGTAGGTTTTACATGTGCAGAAATGAATGACACATGTATACATTTAATCACACATTTAATTACAAATGCCAAATGATATATTTTCAACCTAAATGATCATTTCTGAATTCTTCATTTGTAACTGTCCAATCTGCCAAAATGTAGGACTCAAACCATTAATATTTCTTCTTTGCGCTCATAGTTTTGAATGGAATACATCACAATCAGTTGGGTGTTGACATACAAGTTGAAATATTTTAATGCATCCCAAAGCTCAAATCGTATCCGAAAATTCCGCAGATGGTCAGAACTCCACTCAGCCTTCCTGCGACTTTCCATTGGAAATAAATTACTTCCAGTCTACCATCCATAGTTTGTCAGATGCAGTGAAAAGCGGCTTGAGACTGAACATGGACGGGTCATTGAAATGGAATTTAAATTCCTTTACAGTTGACTTCACCTAGGCTAAGCGGGCTACTGATTAATGTTATTCGATAAAATAGCACTTTAGGCATTGTTTTATGTCCCGCCCCAACTTTTTATTCTTGTTGAAAATCCTGTTGCACTGTTGGAAATACATTGCATTACGGGAGTAAATGCAAATGCTATGCAAGTATTTTGATGATTTTAAGCTCACATTGTAGAATGGCAGTATTTCCTTATTCCATCTTTCCATCTTTGCTGTGTTTGTATGTGTGTGCTTGTCTGTATGTGCTGTAAATCCTATATAAATTGAAATTTTTTCTTGTACATTTAAAGTGATCCCATTTTTACTCAAGCTAACATCAGATTGACCTAAAAAATTACTCTACACTTACTGTAGGCCACTTCCACACTAATCCATTTTCAGTTTCCTAATGTCATAGTTTCCGAAGTATGTTTTTGAGAGCTTTTTCGAAAATCTGTTTTTGGTAGAGGAAAACGCTGTTTCAGTGTGGATGAGAGGTGCTGTGTAAACCAAGCAAAATCAATGCGTTTTCAAACAAAACTTTATTAGTGTGGACACGGCCTTAGAAAAATAATTTGATATACAGGTTGGTAAGAACAACAATAGGTGAACTTGCATTTCAAATGTTAAGCACAAATCTCAGTTCAGAAGCCTTGTTTTATCTCATACATGTTGTTTCTTTGAAATTTCTTTTTTCCCCGTTTGCTTTGGCTTGCTGCACTCCAGGCCAGCAGGGGGCAACAGTGTGTGTGTCTCAGCTTGGCTTTGCTGGCTCTTTAATGGTCTACTTTTCTCCCCTTCTCGTGGCACGCAGGCGCAGCTTCCCTCCTCCTTATCCACCCTAAGCATTGCTGAGGTATTCCTGCATACGTCTGGGGCTGCATTGTCATGGCAACAGCGCTCCTCCACATGTTGCCATGCGACATGTTTCATCCCACATGCAATGACTGTTGCTTCCTGCTAGGCATGAAACACCTCCTGTCTTGTTAAGCATGCTTGTCTCAAGTGCACTAAAGCCGAAATGAGTTGCTGTCTATTTTATGACAATGATTTATCATGAGCTAAATTAGAAATAAAATAGATGTTTTGTGTTTTTGATTTCATGGGTTTAGCACTTTTTTCCCATTATTTTTTCATGTTTCCATTGCACAATTGATATAATTTGTATGTACATTTTTCTCATCACTAAAACAATGTTTGCATGGGGTGAGGGGTTATTTTGTTTCTAGTGATAGACCGATATATCGGCAAGATGGATTTATTAGCTGATAGTTTTTAATCTACCAACAGCCTTGTCAATGGATAATGCACATGTTCTGTTCTCAAATATTTTTTAATTAATTTTGAGTAAATATTTTGTAAAATAAGTGTGCAATTAAGTTCCACAATTTTGCATGCATCTTATTTACTATCATATAGATTGTATTATATAAATCGGCCACCCTGGGTTATTTCAGTAACGGTATTGGCCATTTATAATCCGATATCGGTCAACCACTAACTGTTGCCTCTGCAAAACGCTGTACACAAGATCTAGAGATACTCTAAAATTGCAGTTCTGTGTGCTACAATAATCATTTGTACTATGCTATGTTTCCTAAAAGTAGCAGTGTAGCATGACAAAATACAGTTTCAGTTCAGTTTTAGTCACGACAGTAGTCATGTAAGCTGGTATGCCATTATATCACAAAATACCGCTATGTTAATTTTTTTATTTTTTATTTTTTATTGTTGTTTAAATTTAATTTATTCAAGTTTAATGTTGTCGGCTGAAATGAAATCGGCATTAAGTGCGTTTATAGACACAATCTTACACCATTTATACTTAATAATCCGACAGTGTACGTGATAATGTAAACGACTTAAACGGTTTTCCTTTTTTGGGGTAAGATCATATATGGCTTAAGCAAAAAACTATCGACACAGGTATATTTGTGGTTATTACCCCGATTTCGTGTTGCATGTATACACCTTTATCGGTGTTCTATTCAGTGTGTGCAAGTGTTGTGTGCACGCTTGTTTATAATTTGACATCAAAAGCAGAGAATACTGTAACCCGATGATTTCAAATCCTACATTGTCTGATTTTTTTAAGAAGCTGATTTTGGATAGTTGCCAGTGTGGTGCTGTGCATGTAAACACGCTCATTATGTTCGTGCCAAATAAATGCTGATTTACTGGCGGCCAAAAGTTTGGAATAATGTACAGATTTTGCTCTTATGGAAAGAAATTGGAACTTTTATTCACCAAAGTGGCATTCAACTGATCACTATGTATAGTCAGGACATTAATAATGTGAAAAATTACTATTACAATTTGAAAAATAATGTTCAGAAATTCTTAAACTACTTCAAAGAGTTCTCATCTAAAAATCCTCCATGTGCAGCAATGACAGCGTTGCAGATCCTTGTTATTCTAGCTGTCAGTTTGTCCAGATACTCAGGTGACATTTCACCCCACACTTCCTGTAGCACTTGCCATAGATGTGGCGGTCTTGTCGGGCACTTCTCACACACCTTACAGTCTAGCTGATCCCACAAAAGCTCAATGGGGTTAAGATCCATAACACTATTTTCCAATTATCTGTTGTCCAATGTCTGTGTTTCTTTGCGCACTCTAACGTCATGGTTACTTGTGTAACCTCCGTTGCCTGATGGAGGGAACGAGACGTTGTGTTGATGTAGTGACACTAGGGGTCACTCTTGGGAGCCCGAGACACCTCTGGTCTTTGATAAAAGGCCAATGAAAATTGGCGAGTGGTATTTGCATGCCACTCACCCAGACATACGGGTATAAAAGGAGCTGGTATGCAACCACTCATTCAGGTTTTATGCTGAGGAGCTGATATAAGGTCCGGCCATTTCAGTGGGTAGTTCAGAGTTGTGGCAGGAGGGACACAACGTCTCGTTCCCTCCATCAGGGAACGGAGGTTACACAAGCAACCATGACGTTCCCTGTCTGTCACTCACTCGACGTTGTGTCGATGTAGTGACACTAGGGGTCCCTATACGAAATGCCACAATTGGCTGAACTGTGTTACGTGACCTGGCAGTGTGTGGTGGGCAGACTACTGTGTGCCTCATAGCCAGCACACCAGGTAGACACGTAACCTCCCTCAACATAGTTATGTGTGTCGAACAGCCCTTTTTGGGGACAAGTCAACTACCCAAAAGATAGAGACAGGCTTAACCCAGTCGTGGCCTCTTTTCCCCTTCTTTTTTTCCACTCCCTAAAAAAGAAGGGGGATTATCCGACTGGGCCGCCAGGTCTAGTCGGGGGGTGTCCCTCCCAAGGGGAAGACACAGCAGAGACCACACCTCACCCAAGGAGAGGGGGGGATATTTAAGTGGAAAAATACGTCACATGGTCTTTCCAACCATGTGGAGGGTCTTCAAGGTAGATCCTGCCCAATGGGGGAGGAGTTACTACAAACATGGAGACTGGGGCAGAGGGGCTCAGCCCAAGGAAGACGCAGTTTGCCAACAGGGAAACGAATTAGCGGAAGATATATAATCGCATGGGGTTAACCTTACAGGGAACCGCCACATGCGGAGCACCTAACCCAGAACAGGGTTCTTAGTTAGTGCGTGTACTGGGCTGGCAGCGAATCTCTCCGAAAACTCGACTGCCACAGGGCTCGGAGGAAGTCAACCAGGGAACAAAGTTTGTGAACACTACTGGGAATTAATGGTCCAAGGGAGGTGAAAAGCGCTATGTGCAAGCGATACACCCGGCCAGCTATCCCGGGCTTATCCACTTGTGTTGCGTGCCACTACCTGGGATGAAACTGGTTCCACCCGGAGGTTGTAGAACCTTGCACAGGTGTTGGGTGTTGCCCAGCCTGCTGCTCTGCAAATGTCTGTTAGAGAGGCACCCCTGGCCAGGGCCCAGGGAGCCGCTACACTCCTGGTAGAATGGGCTTGTAGCCTACCGGGGGCGGCATGTCCTGGGCGACATATGCCATAGTTATGGCGTCAATGAGCCAGTGGGCGATCCTTTGCTTGGAGACAGCGCTTCCTTTCCGCTGTACACCAAAGCAGACAAAGAGCAGCTCAGAGATTCTAAAGCTCTGCGTGCGATCCAAATAGATGCGTAAAGCGTGCACCGGACACAGCGATGACAGGGCTGGGTCTGCCTCCTCCTGGGGCAGCGCTTGCAGGTTCACCACCTGGTCCCTAAAGGGGTGGTGGGAACCTTGGGCACATAGCCCGGTCAGGGTCTCAGGATCACGTGAGAGTAACCCGGACCGAACTCCAGGCACGTTTCGCTGACAGAGAATGCTTGCAGGAAAGGGAGGACTTTGTACTGATATGCCTGACTCTTGGACGCAAACCGCAGGAAGGGTCTGTGTCAAGGAAGGAGTATGCATCCTTCAGGTCTACCGCCGCGAACCAATCTTGATGCTGGACGCTCGCCAGAATGCGTTTTTTCGTCAGCATCTTGAATGGGAGTCTGCGTAAAGCCTAGTTCAGTACTCACAGGTCCAAGATTGGCCGCAACCCACCGCCTTTTTTCGGTACGATGAAGTAGGGGCTGAAAAACCCCTTCTTCATCTCAGCTGGAGGGACAGGTTCTATCGCGCCCTTCCGTAGGAGGGTAGCGATCTCCACGCAAGGTAGCAGCATTTTCGTCCTTCACCAAGGTGAAGGGGACACCGCTGAACTTGGGCGGACGCCCGGCGAAGTGAATCGCGTAGCCAATTCGGACGGTCCGGACTAGCCCTCGCGACGGATTGGAAAGTGTAAGCCATGCGTCCAAGTTCCGCACAAGGGGGACCAAAGGGACAACATCATCAGACGTACCGGCAGGTGGGGCCTTGCAGCGGGGCGAAGCTCGAGGTGCCACACCACGTCGTGGCCGTGCTGAGTCTAAGGACATCGAAGCACTTACCTGGCTCCTTGTGACCACCCCCGGAACAGCCTGGGACGGGGGAGGAAGAAGCCTGTTCTCGTGACCCGTGGAGACTGTCACATCGGGGGCGGATTTGTGCCACAGCTGGGCACTCAGGGGCGGGAGACCGCCACTGGAGCGCCAAACCTGCCAAATAGAGTGGTGGACGGTGGTCATGATGGCGGCCGTGCACACCGGGTACATGACCCAGGGAACAAGGAAACCGCTTTTGCTGAGCTCTTGAGTACTGCAGCCACTTGGGCATAAAGCACAAATAAATGCAAAAGGTAACAAAAAGATGGAGAGATCTGCTTACCAGCTCCAGAGCAGCGGGTTTCATTGTCCCTGGGTCGCCCATCTCAAGGGCTCTTTGAAGCCTTTCACGGGTTCTGGGCGGCCACGAGATGACTGGCATCTGCTTCCTGTGGGCCGAAGGGGTGGGCTGTGGCGGAGCCGGTGCAGTCACCGCAGGGGGACGCCCTTGGCGATGGGGTCCCCAAATCGCCCCCAGTGCTTGCCACGCTGGCCTCATACCCGTGGGTAAAAGGACCGAGGTGGGGAGCCTCTGGGGTGGCTTGCTTTCTTACGAAGGCGAGCCGCGACCGCAACATTGCCATGGACATGTCCTCACAATGAGAACATGACCATCCACGAATGCTGTCTCCGTGTGAGCAGTACCCAGACAAGAAAGACAGGGATCATGTCCGTCAGAAGGCGAGAGATAACGAGCAACTTGGAATAACACACAATCAGAAAAGCATCTTTAGAAAGACGCGTCTTTAAAAAGATGTTCCGTGTGTGCCGCTCTTTTAGAGAAATATACTCTTTTAGAGAAATATACTCTTTTATTTCTGCCGAAGTGCCCAGGGGCATTCTCTGCAGTGCACCAGTGCAGAGGAGGGAGAAGCCGCTGAAATGCGCCGTCAGATCCAGCAGAGGTGAATGAACAGTCGTGGGAATTCAGCTCAGTGAGCATGTCCGTTCGGCTCCGAAGAGAAAATCTGAATGAGTGGTTGCATACCAGCTCCTTTTATACCCGTATGTCCGGGGGAGTGGCATGCAAATACCACTCGCCAATTTTCATTGGCCTTTTATCAAAGACCAGAGGTGTCTCGGGCTCCCAAGAGTGACCCCTAGTGTCACTACATCGACACAATGTCGAGTGAGTGACAGATAGGGAACCTTTTCTTTTTGTTTTTCTGTTTCAAAAGTGGCTTTTTCTTTGCAATTCTTCCCATAAGGCCTGCACCCCTGAGTCTTCTCTTTACTGTTGTACATGAAACGGGTAGAATTCAATGAAGCTGTCAGCTGAGGACATGTGAGGCGTCTATTTCTCAAACTAGAGACTCTGATGTACTTATCCTCTTGTTTAGTTGTACATCTGACCTTCCACATCTCTTTCTGTCCTTGTTAGAGCCAGTTGTCCTTTGTCTTTGAAGACTGTAGTGTACACCTTTGTTTGAAATATTCAGTTTTTTGGCAATTTCAAGCATTGTATAGCCTTCATTCCTCAAAACAATTATTTACTGATGAGTTTCTACAGAAAGCTGTTTCTTTTTTGCCATTTTTGACCTAATATTGACCTTAAGACATGCCAGTCTATTGCATACTGTGGCAACTCAAAAACAAACACAAAGACAATGTTAAGCTTCATTTAATGAACCAAATAGCTTTCAGCTGTGTTTGATATAATGGCAAGTGATTTTCTAGTAGCAAAAGATCAGTTTATCATGATTACTCAAGGATAAGGTGTTGGAGTGATGGCTGCTGTCTAGATTTGATCAAAAATGACTTTTTTCAAATAGTGATGGTGCTGTTTTTTACATCAGTAATGTCCTGACTATACTTTGTGATCAGTTGAATGCTACTTTGTTGAATTAAAGTACCAATTTCCTTCTGAAACAGCAAAATCTTTATTATTCCAAACTTTTGGTCACCAGTGTAAATATGTTACATGATTCGTCTCAAAAACATAAAGCACCTTTTAATTATAATTTATTTTGCTACTTTTTGCTAGTAGCGTAACTAGGGTTGCCAACTTTTGTGGCTTCGATACAGGACACGATGTCTTCAATTCGTATTTTCAGCACTTAAATATGGGACGGTGGCCGTTTGACAGTTGTTGAACGTTTCACCGGTGAAATAATGGACAAAGAGTGGGATTTCAGCTAAATTACGTGATGTTCCAGCTAATACGGGACAGTTGGCAACCCAAAGTGTAGCCGAACCTTACTGTGACTACAATTTTAAAAGTGTATTTGGAGTCTAGTTGAACTACTTAAAATTATGAGTAACTTGTAGATTGGCAAACTACAGTTTAAAAATCAGACTCTTTCTCATCCACAGTGATTGTTCTCCCCTGGTGTCTTATCTTAATCGCTTAAAATTTCAATTCACTTCAAATTACTCTCAGTTTCAGCCCATCATCACATCATTTTACAGCTTTAAAACAGTTTGTCTGTACAGGGGCAAGTTTGCATATGTCTTTAATTTCTGTTGGATTTTTTGTTCAAGCAGGTCATGTTTTCTATCATAAAGTTGCACATTGCAGCAGTGTGTTTTTATTGCTGCTTGTTGTGACTTGTCGGTGAGAATTCTTGTTCTTTGGTGTGTGAATGTGTTAGTATTTGTGTCAGATAAAAACTCGCATAAATGTGTTTGATAGAGAGCAGATTGATTCTGTATCTGTGCCTGTTGAATATAGAGAGGTATGTATATGTGAGATTGCTTGTGTGTTTTGGGTGAGTGACTATCCTGTGGCTTCCTCCAGGCGTCTCGGCGAGAGTTCAGGGCTCACCTGGATGAGGTCATCACACTCAAGTCAAGGTACTCTACCTTGGACCAGGTAAAGAGCTTATCTTTAATTTTAGCTTGGCGGCAGATCACCAGACAAATGTAGCTTTTAATTTAGAAAAAAATATGTTTACAGCTAACTATGCAATTTTGTATGCTAAAAAAACCAGCAAATATCGTCAAGATGATTGCTTTGTGAAAAATAGAGCATGTATTCGCCCAAAGCACTTAGCTACACCTTAAACTAATAAATCTATCCATATTGCCTGTTTTTGGCAACATACTTTTTGATGGCATTAACATTTCTGAAGTAAATCATTATATTTATATTTGCAATTATGTGTTTATACAGCAGAAGCTTTCATCTAAAGACATTTTCAAATAGGGCAAAAATTGATGGAACAATTATATTGCTTTGACACACTTATTCACCTCCATTTGTTCAATTTTTGTTATTAACTATCTGAATATTAAGACTGATTTATTTCCATTTAAAAATATTAAAATGTACTGATGTTTTGTACACCGTTTCTAGTGTACATTATATTTGAATGCCTGATTTTTCTCAAAGTATGCAAAATTCTAGATTAGCGCCTTTTTTAACTGTACAGATGTACAATCAGGGACTAAAAATGCTTCTGACTTTAGTAGAACATTACTGAAAACTGGAACAAAGTGATTTTCAATTGTTCTGAAGTGAAAACTTTATTTTTAAATGCTGGTAACCGGTTAAAACTGGTTAATTTAGTTCCAATAATTTTTTTTTTTTTTTCATGAAACTAAAGACCAAAGGGTTTATCACAGTAAATGTTTAGAACTACACCACTTCATGTTGCCCGAAAATACGTTATTAACCGTTCTTTTATATTTAGGATTTGTCACATGTTTTTGTGTAATTTCCATATTCACCTCACTTCCATTCACAAATACTGGTGTCAAGCATAATTAAATCCTAGAAGAATAGTCATAAAATTATGTGTTTCTGATCTGCAAGAAATTTGTTTAAAATATTGGGGGGGGGAAATTCATGCACATTTTCTTATAGTAACTTAGCCTATATATTGTATATTTAAGTTACATGCTGTGAAAAATACGCTTCCAAAATTCTTCTCTTTACATTATCTTTTTTTTTCTTTTTTTTTTGACACGTAGGCCCTGATTTACTAATACCCCAAATAATGGGTGCTAAATTGCTTGTGCAATCTATCAAATTACGAGTGCGCGATGTGCATTTTGCGGGTGATTTCCTCAGATTATTGTGCAAATAACTATAGTTCACGTGCAAATATGTTGGACACACCCTCCAAACGAAGGCTTTTACATGTGCCAATTCCACCAAATGCACGATTACGTACAGTATGGCTCTCACTACACTAAATAATGGCATTTTATTTTTATTCAATATAATATGGTATTTTATGGAGTTATATTTGTGCCACAATTCTGTGTGTGTGTGTGTGTGGGTGGGGGGGGGGGGGTGTCGGGATGCAATGTATCTTCTTGCAAAGATCAATTTTGCACTTGAATAAAGTTTATTTGAATGTGAATTTGCACAGAATTCTAAAATGTATGTAACTCCATACCTTTTTTGTGCACTCAAAATATCATCTTGCGCGTGCAGAATTGTGGCACAAATGTAACTCCATAGCATTTATTCATAAATATGTTTATTTATAGGATTATATTATACCATCATAAAATCCATGCTATTTAGTAATTGTAAGAGTAGTTGATGAGAACAGCCGTGTATGACAATCTTTTCTTTAACTTAAATTTTATGTACATGTTATGTCACGGTCTCGGTCAGACTGGTTTGTTCCAGTTTGTCATTACATGTTCTCTCCGTTTGGTTCAGGTGTCGCTGGCTCACGCAATCAGTGTTGCCATGGAAGCCTTGATTGTTTCTATGGTAGTACTGATCATTCCGGCTTGCTGCGAGCAAGCGGCACCTGATTGCCATTAGTTCCCTGGCTATAACTACCTCACTCTGTTTTGTGTTCGTGGCTCGATTGTTTGTTTGAGTCCTGTTGCTTACTACTCTCTCCCTCTGCCCTAGTATACCCTGTATCGTGTTCTGTTTATTGGTTACCAGTCTGCGCTATGTGCACTGGGATTGTGGTTACCATCCTGCCTGTTGCCTCGCCTCTTTGACGCTTCTCCTGAGTTTCTACTCAGCAATACCTCACTGCACCGGAACTGTTCTGCACTCGACCACTACGCACACAAGCCTACAAACACACCATCCTTCTCCACGCTGCAGTCGGTGCCAGGGTTTCCCCATTGAAGCTTTACCAGCATTGCTGTAAAACCGCTCTGTTGCGGATCATGCTATCAAGTTCCGCACTTTGGCCGCATCCAGTGAATGGAATGAGGCAAACCACTGGAGTCGGTAACTGGAGGGCTTATCAGATATGATCCAAGATGTGATTTACACTCTGGATTTGCCTTCCCATTTTGATGATCTGGTTGCTCTGGCCATAAGGGTTGACCAATGCCTTGCACTCAAATGCAGCCGATGTCGCTCCTCAGTCCCTAGGTCGACTGACCATTACCATCCTCCCATTCCTGCGGCCAGGGTTTCAGAGCAACTCCCTAAACGGAACCCATGCAGATCGGGAGGACACATTTATCATGGAGGGAGAGGCAGCGGCGTATGTCCAAGTGGCTTTGTCTCTGCTTAGCTGGTCCTGGTCATGTCATGTCATCGCCAACTGTCCGGTAAAAGCCCCCCGCCTGTCGGTAGACAAGAGGTTACTGGCAAGCGCAACTCCTCTGAGCAAAAACCCTGCACAAGGACCTGTTCTCCCGGCCCAGCTGCAGCACAGATCGACCATTCACTCTGTTTCCGCTCTGGTGGACTCCGAAGCAGAGCGGCCACTGCTTCCAGGTGGCAGATTCCGGTGGTAAGGTTGGCCAACCCAATATGGCATACTCCCTTAGTGGCTCACCCCTGACTATGGTCACACATTCTACGGAGCCCCTCATCCCTGTCACGGGTAACCACACTGAGCAACTCTCCTTTCTGCTGGCCCGCTCTCCCTCCGCACTGGTGGTACTAGGGCATCCCTGGTTGGTAACACACAATCCACATTTTGACTGGTCAACCAATTCTGTTCTAGCCTGGAGCCTTATTGTCTCTCCCATTGTCTTAACTCTGCTGTCTCTCCTGTCCAGTCTTGTGTGTCTTTTCAGGATGAACCGGCAAATTTATCCAGTGTACCCGTGGCATACCACAATCTGGGGGCGGTGTTCAGTCAGTCCCGCACCGCAGCCCTTCCTCCTCATCACCCTTACGATTGCGCAATCGATCTACACCCTGGGACTTCTCCTCCACGAGGTCAGTTGTATTCGATCTCTGCTCCCGAGAGGGAGGCCATGAATAAATATATTACTGATTCTCTGGCAGCCGGTCTCATCTGCCATTCCTCTTCCCCTGCAGGGGCGAAGTTCTTCTTCGTGGAGAAGAAGGACGGCTCGATTAGACCCTGTATTGATTATCGGGGGCTAAATGATATCACGGTGAAGAATCGCTATCCTTTACCGTTGATGTCTTCAGCTTTGGAACTCTCACAGGGGGCGTCCGTCTTCACGAAGTTGGACCTACGCAATGCTTATCACCTGATTCGGATCAGGAAAGGGGATAAGTGGAAGACAGATTTTAACACACATAGGGGGCACTTTGAATATTCAGTCATGCCGTTAGGATTGGTCAGCACCCCCTCTGTCTTGCAGGGGTTCGTGAATGACGTGCTTCGGGACATGGTAGATCAATTTGTTTTTGTTTATTTAGACGATATTATGATCTTCTCCCAGAATATCGAGGACCATGTCCAGCACGTCAGGCAGGTGCTTCAGCGACTGCTAGAGAACCAACTGTTCGTTAAGGTGGACAAGTGTGCTTTTCATGCGCATTCAGTTCCATTCCTGGGTTTCATCATCTCGTCCAAGGGAGTGCGCATGGACCCTGTTAAAGTTAAAGCAGTTTCTGATTGGCCAACCCCAGACTCCCACAAGTCTTTGCAAACGTTTCTGGGGTTCGCTAATTTTTACCAACGTTTCGTTAGAAAGTTCAGTCAGCTCGCCGCCCACCTGACGGATCTCACCTCCAACCGTACTAAGTTCTGTTGGTCCTCGTGGGCAGAAGCCACGCTTTCTAAATTGAAAGAAAGGTTTACTACCGCTCCCATTCTTAATACTCCTGACCCTTCACGTCAGTTCGTTGTGGAGGTGGATGCGTCAGAGGTCAGGGTCGGTGCTGTCCTGTATCAGCACTCTTCCTCGGATGGGGAGATGCATCTGTGCACCTTTTTTTTGCACCATCTGTCCCCAGCCGAATGGAATTATGGCATCGGTAATAGGGAGTTGTTTGCTGTCAGACTGGCCTTGGGGGATTGGCGTCACTGGTTAGAGGGTTTGGGGGTACCTTTCATGGTCTGGACTGACCACAAGAACATGGAGTATATCCACGGAGCTAAACATCTTAACTCCAGACAGGCTCATTGGGTGCTTTTCTTTACCCATTTTGATTTTATTCTATCCTACCGTCCGGGCTCCAAAAATGGCAAGCCCAATTCTCTATCCCGATGTTTTGAGGTCGGGATCTCCACCATCCCTCCGGATACCATCCTTCCCGCCTCCCGGGTGGTGGGCATGGTGTCCTGGGATGTGGAGTCTAAAGTCCATTCTGCGCTGCGTAACACCACCTCGCCTGCCAGATGCACAATGGGTCTGTTTTTTGTTCCGCGGTCAGCCCGGATGCACATTCTCTGGTGGGGCCGCTCGTCCAATGTCACCTGTCATCCAGGGGCTGCTCGTACTCAGGCACTCATTAGACAGCGATTCTGGTGGTCGTTGCTAGCGTAGGATGTTTGCTGTTACGTGTCCGCTTGCTCTGTCTGTGCCGCTAACAAGACTTCCTGTCAGCCTCCGGCCGGGCTCCTCCAACCACTGTCAATCCCTTCGAGACCCTGGTCTCATATTGCCATGGACTTTGTTACCGGTCTCCCCCCTTTCCATGGCAACATGGTTGTCATGTCCATGGTGGACCCTTTTTCGAAGTTGGCTCATTTTATTCCCCTCCCCAAATTACCTTCACCGAGGGAGACCTGGGAGTCGATGTGGTTTCTGGCAGGGGACCCCAGTTTGTGTCACATTTTGGGCAGAATTCTTCCGACAGCTGGGGGCTACTGTAAGTCTGTCCTCTGGGTTCCATCCCCAGACTAATGGGCAGGCAGAGCGGGAGAATCAACAGCTTGAAAAGAACATGCGTTGCGTCGCTTCCCGTAATCCATCTTCTTGGAGCTCTCATTTGGCCTGGGTCGAGTATGCCCACAATTCCTCTCCGTCATCGTCTACAGGGCTATCACCTTTCCAGTGTTGCCTAGCTGTTCCCTGCCCAAAAACCTGACGCTCATGTCCCGTCCACACACGCCTTTATCCAACAGTGCCGTCGCACCTGGTGAATAGCCAGAGAAGCCCTCCTCCAGACTGGGACCTGTATTAAGAAGTCAGCAGATCGCCACCGGTCTAAACCACCAGCTTACATCTGCGGGCAGAAGGTCTGGTTGTCTACTAAAGACATTCCTCTCCGACTCCCCTCTCGTAAGCTGGGGCCCAGATTCATCAGGCCTTTTCCCATCACTAAGGTCATTAGCCCGGTGTTGGTCCATCTCAAATTGCCACCTTTCCTTAGTCATGTCAACCCAGTGTTCCTTGTTTCTCATGTTAAACCCATCATCCGGTCTAGTCTTCACCCTTACATGCCCATCCCCCCCCCCACCTCATCTGGTGGAGGGTGCACCGGCTTATTCTGTCAAACAGTTACTCGTCGACAGAAGCAGGGGCAAAGGGGTTCAGTACCTGGTAGACTGGGAGGATTATGGTCCTGATGAGAGATGCTGGGTCCCGGCTCGGGACATTCTGGACCACGCCCTCATCGATCGGTTCCATCTCCATCATGGTAACTCTTCTGGGTATGCCAAGAGGCGTCCCTGGGGAGGAGGGGGGGGTACTGTCATGGTTTCGGTGAGTCTGCTGGTTTGTTCCAGTTTGTCTTTACATGTTCTCTCTGTTTTGTTCAGGTGTCACTGGCTCGCACAATCAGCGTTGCCATGGAAGCCTTGATTGCTTCCATGGTAGCACTGATCATTCCAGTTTGCTGAAAGTGAGCGGCACCTGATCACCATTAGTTCCCTGGCTATATCTACCTCTCTCTGTTTTGTGTTCATCACTCGATTGTTTGTTTGAGTCCTGTTGCTTACCACTCTCTCCCTCTGCCCTAGTATACCCTGTATTGTGTTCTGTTTATTGGTTACCAGTCTGCGCTGTGTGTGCCAAGATTGTGGTTACCATCATGTCTGTTGCCTCGCCTCCTTTGACACTTCTCCTGAGTTTCTCCTCAGCAATACCTCACTGCACCGGAACTGCTCTGCACTCGACCACTACGCATACAAGCCTACGAACATACTACTCTCTCTGGATTCCTCGAGGATCTACACTACACGACCACTACACGCACAAGCCTATGAACACACCATCCTTCTCCACGCGGCATTCGGTGCCGGGGTTCCCCCATTGAAGCTTTTCCAGCATTGCTCTGTTTGTTAAATAAATATCGATCATTGTCTCCACACATGGATCTCTTGTCCCATCATTTTTCTTTTTTTGTGTGTGTGTGCAAAACCTACTACTTCACCCAGTAACTTGTTGTTATTTATTAATATTATAACCCAACAATTATTTATTGTTGTCCAGTTTGTCATTATAATATGATACAGTATTATTATTACTTTGATGATTTGTTGTATACAATAGTACATTTCTGTCTTATTTACATTACTTTCACCTGGAGTTTATATTCTGATGCTGAGGCTGTATTTTATGTAAGCATTGTAGGCAACGTTCGTATAGTAACAATAAACATACAAGGCATGGCAGCCCCTCAGCACACTAGAGCAGAAGGAAAAAAAAACATTGCCGTTTAACAAGCACTGAAATTTTGCTTGTTGCAGAACAATCTGGAATAATGTTAACATTGTAACAGTCCCCTCTTTGCAACCTGAACTTGTTCAGAACGCTAAATCTTTGTGACAGCTGCGCTAAAAAAACAGAACGCAGGTGTCTCGGCATGCATTTTTGAAACCTGAAGCTCTTACTAACTTGACACAGTGTCTAAAAATGTGCCAGTCCTCCGTGAGACACTGAAGAAACAGCAAGACATGGTGCAGCATGTATGGACGTTCATCCAGTGCATTTACACAGGACAACAATGGAAAAACAGAGCAGATGCAGGCAAAAATACGTTCAGCCCCTAACTCATCCATTCGCACGTATCTGAGAGTGAGAACACGTGCGCGAAACAAGTTCAGATGACCTATATATATTTTTTTTTCATAAATTACAAACCCGAACCCTACTTAAAAAAACTCACCTGTCCCGACCCCGGCGGCTTCCAACGTGACAACAGCGTATTTGCTCATATACCCAGAACATCATGTCACCCCTCAAGCATTTTTTTGCGGAGCTTTCCAACCGGGGTGGGTACCCCCACCCCCCCCCCCACCCCCCACCCCCGACGTCCAGGGCCCCACGCAATTGCGTGGTTTGCGTGGTGGTTAAAACCGCCTCTGAAATTCATCACATTACAGTAAAATGTCATTTCATGTTGACTTTAAACTAGTTGTAATGCAAATGGGTACAAAGTTCTCTACAAAGCTTTACTTTAAGGTGTCTGTGTGTATTGCCAACACATGTAAAGATAAATATATTTAACTGTATTTGAAAAATGTACAAACAGCCTCTTTTCTTAGATACTTACATTGTCTCTCTGTGTCACTCTGTTTCTTTGTTGGATCAGTCTTTGAGTTGCCTGATGTTCTGAGTTTTCTGTTGGATTGTTTTTTTTTTTGCATGTATGTGATGGACTGATGTCTGATGACTTTATCTTCATAAGCTCCAGTGTAGGTTGGAGGTGCTAAAAGATGATCGACGTGGCCATAGGACCTTCAGTTCTCGAGTAACTATCCCAGACTATCCCATCAGCCATATCTACAGTATATACACCTATCTATCTATCTATCTATCTATCTATCTATCTATCTATCTATCTATCTGTCTATCTATCTATCTGGAGGTTGCGTTAATTGCTCTGCTCGCCACTTTTTGTTTAGTTTAAATCTCTCATTCTGGCTTCATGTCATCTTATTATTCCCTTTGCATTTATAATTCTCTTATTTAGCTTTTTTTATATAGTTTTTGGATGGATACTTAGGGTTAGTGATTTGAACAAACACTAACTTTAGTGCATTACCTGCCCACGTGCTACAGAAATGAACGATACCTCAAATCAATCGGCTTGAGATGAGGTGTGCTATTATTTTTCTAAGAGATCAGAGTTCCGGATTTCACCTGGTGGATAATAAAACAGGTGAAAAAATCCCATCAATTTACAAGGAAGGAGGGACTCGAGTCTGAGAATATCACTGAGACTTGGGGGTGGACTATTCTGACTTGGGTCAGTAAGCAAACAATCAATAACACCCTAGCAACACCCATGATGCAACCACCCATAATTTACAAAAGTTTTGATTGGTTGAAATGATTGATATTTGTCATTTCAACAAAGTGAAATGCACTTGTTAATATTGAAAATGCCAGCTTGGTCTCATAATCACGTTATTATACCTACATTTTTGTTAAATGTTTCTTGGTGAAATGAACACTATAGGCGCAACAATGACTTTTACTCACTTTCACACAAAACACAAGTAAAACGGCAGATTATCAGTTCATAAACATTTACTTTTCACCCTGTTCCTCACACAATGCTATCTTATGACATCTAAACACTTTTACTATAGTGCATGACTCATTTGAACGTTTGCATTACATAATCAACTACATTTACAAGCTTGTTCGAGTGTGATCAAATTGTGCGGTAGCTCAACTGATAGAGCGTTGTACTTGTGATGTAAAGGAGTGGGGTACGAGTCCTGAAGAGCACGCAAGTCGACACGTGAGCTGAAAGTGTCATAGATGCACCACAAAATGACGTGGTTGTGTTTTTCATCTCACATTTGCTTTTTCTGGCACTATCCGTTAGGTTTAGGTTTAAGGTATAGGGTAGGAAGGTCGATTTTGTTGATTTAAAACTCGATAGATCATTAACCTCTCCTGTTTAGGAGAAAATTTCACTCGCTTTTAGCGCCACACAGTGGACATTTCACCTCGGAACAATACATGTAAGGAACCGCTTAATATCATTTTGCAAAAAATTTCGCCCCAGTCACGTACTTTTCAGGACATCAGGGAAGAATCTGAAACTACAGAAATGATGAAAGTTCAATTCCTGAATGGAATGTTTCTGTTTGTTTATTTTATTAAAAACGTTATTGTGTTTTGAGGCTTTGCTGACATCATCTTATTTTAGATTTAATACCTTACTGTTTGCTGCGTTCTGCTATTTCAGCTCTTCTCTAAATCTGTTTCTCTCTCTCACGAACTGTGTGGTGTCCTGGGTCTCCATCTTATGCTCTTAGAATTGTCTTTTTCTCTCCTCTTTTGGTTCTTCAATCGTTTTTCACCAAGATGGTGTCTGCTTGTCCTCGGCCTGTGGTTTTTATCACTCCATCTCTCTCTCTCTCTCTCGCTCTCTGACTCGAACTGTAGAGCACTGGAGAGTCTACTATGTCCACTTTACAGCTGATTATAGGGCAGTTAGTACAATCATCAAACGACAGGAATCATCACTTTTAAGTAGAGTTGTGTGGTATGTTTATGTTACAGACAGAGCAACAGGAGAAAAGAAGGGTGTTATTAAAGACAAAAGAAGTATGATAAAAGTATTAGACAAATCCCAGATTTATCAATATCATAAAAATACAGGTAGGAGATCTTTATAAAATCAGAACGTAGTGTTTGAATATGTTTTTGAATGTAGGAATAAAGTGAGTACATCAGATAATTTTTTTTTCTCTCAGAAAACTTAAATGATATATTCTATTGAGTGGTATTACTTTTAATGCATCAATATAATATTGACAATATAGCAAATACTTTACTGCTTTTAGGAAACTGTTCCTACATATTTTCATTTTTAACGTTATTTTGATAAGTGTCATCCTTTTGCTAGACATGTAAACTAAGGTTTTGGTCTTTATGGGTGCTGTGCAGTCATATACACAGTATAGTCTGTGAACAGGTGTTCCACATTATAGCTTGTACTATATATTGTATTTTAGTACAGTTTGAACTCTGTATCGACCAGCCAGCATCTAGGATAAGTAATCAGTTGTGTGATAGAGTTTACATTAGTTACAGTAGTTATTTATTCTTCAGAATCTCAGCTGCTCACCAGTGTAGATATTTCTGTCTGTTTCACTTCATTACATCACAGAATGGCTCCATGTTCGTGTCCGGGTTTCATAATGTTGTAAATTTAAAACATGACATTGCTTATTGTTGACTGGAGTCCTCTGTAGCAAAAATGTCATAAAAGCTCAATGAAAACATGTAATGAGTTTTAACTTTAACTTTTTCAGGTTCAGTCACGATGCGGCAGCAAGGAGAATATCTTAAGAGCAAGTATGTTGCTTTGGAAAATCACAATTGTATTTTTTTGTTCTTGTGCATCTGTGTTTTTCTTTGTCATGTCTGACAGTTTGTTAAACACAATCAAAACATTCAATGCATGTTCATATTAAAGTGGCGTAAATTATGGGTTTTGTTTATAATTGTTTATTGGATTTACCATTTTTGACATCCTGCAATGACCAAACTTTCAAAAAAGCATTCAAATTATAGCCAACTAACTTTATAAACATTTATAAATGTTCACTCTCCAGTTACTTTTTTAGCATTGGTTAGCACCTTTAAAAGGCCATTTTACGTAAAGTGACCTTTTTGATTATAAAGAAAACGTAGCCTTATATCTCATGTTTCATAATAGGTACAGACTCATTATCTTTAACCAAACAAGATTAAAACTAAAATAACTGGAATATGAAACTAAGCTTAAGTATAATTTCACAGTAAAACTAATAAGTAATAAAAAATAAATATCTATGAATTATGTTTAGTTTCCATTTTTTGACAAGCTAACAAGCTAAATCTTTATTGGCTAAAATCATTTCTACTTTGAGTAACAGTATTTATTTATTTTTTGTCATCTGCTCTCAAGAGGCTGCTACAAAAATGTGTGTGTGTGTGTGTTTAGATTGCTCTAAAGCAATGTGCCAAATTCAATGTCAGTGTGTCCAGTCGAAGTGCTCTTGTTTTAATTTGATATTTGCAGTATTTAATGGTGTATATTTGTAGGTCATAGTGCGGTGGACATCACCAAAGTGGCTCGAAGACACCGTATGTCTCCGTTTCCTCTCACCTCTATGGACAAAGCCTTCATCACTGTGCTAGAGATGACTGCTGTCCTGAGTACTGAAATCATCAACTACAGAGGTAAACACACACACTATTTTACATTCTCTGTACATGCAATAAAATGTAAATATGTACATACTGTACATATAAAATACCGTACATTTTTTAAAATATATATACATCTGTAAAGTTTTATTTTTTTTTTTTGGTTATTGCTTTGTTGTTGTTTTGAAATTATCCTTATGTTTTTATGTGTAATTAGATTTTTGAAAACCGCTGTTGAGTAAATCTGCAACTTTTTTATTGTTTTGTGGAAATGATTGTGTTTTTTTATGTGTCATTCGTTTTTTGAAAACAATAGTTTCACATCTGCAACATTTGTTTTTATTTGTTTTTGGTTATTGCTTTGTTTTTGTTTTTAGAAGATGATCCTTATGTTTTTATGTGTAATTAGATTTTTTTAAAGTCATTGTTCCATACATCTGCAAAGTTATGTTTTTTGTTTAATTTTGTTGTATTTATTTATTTATTTATTGTTTTGTTGAAATGATAATTATGTCTTTTATGTGTAATAATATTTTCAAAAACACTTGTTGCATAAATCTGCAACTTTTGTTTTTATTTTGCTTTTGGTTATTGCTTTTTGTTTTGTTTTTAGGAAATTATCCTTAGGTTTTTATGTGTAATTAGATTTTTTATTTTTTTTATTTTTAAATCATTGTTGCATACATCTGCACATTTTATTTTATTTTTTATTTTATTTTTTTTAGGCAGTGATGGTTATGTTTTTAATGTGTATAAAAAATTTTGAAAGCCAGTGTTGCATACATCTGCAACTTGTTTTTGCTTTGTTTGTGTTGCATTTATTGCCCTTTTAAAAATCATACCTTAATTTACATTTATGCATTTGGCAGATGCTTTAATCCAAAGCAATTTACAGTGCCAATCCCCCTGGAGCAACCTGCCTTGCTCAAGGACACAGTGGTGGCGGCTGTGGGGATTGAACCAGCAACCTTCTGCTTACCAGTTCAGTGCTTTAGTCCACTACGCCGCCACCACAACTCCTTAATAGACAAGCTTAAGAAATTAATGGATCTTTTTCTCTATGTTGTTGGTGGTGTTGGTGTAGACGGCATGGGTCGAGTTCTGGCTCAGGATGTTTACGCCAAAGATAACCTTCCTCCATTTCCTGCCTCTGTTAAAGATGGTTATGCTGTAAGAGGTGAGAAATACCACTTCAAATACCCTCACCTCTTTTATCAACATGCTTATAGATTTTGTCATGTCTTACTAATGGACTCATATGTGTTCTAACAGCAGCTGATGGTCCCGGTGACAGATTTATTATCGGCGAGTCTCAAGCTGGTGAACAGGTGAGAGAATGTTTCACATGGATAATTTAATGTAATATAGTTTCATAACATGATGTGTATGACTTTCTTTCTTCTCCAGAACACAAATGAGGATTTTTGGACAAATATCTCTGTTGTGTAGGTCCATAAATGTCACCATTCACTTGCATTGTATGCAATGCCCTATTTTCAGCTCACATTCAGTCTACAAAGAAAATAATGTCACACACAATCCTTAAGAAATAATTTAATGTTAACTTAGTACTAAAGTAACATTTCTTTTCGTTAGAACGGTTTAAATGGTTGTGCTAATTAATGAAGTGTGGAAACAGCAATACAGTGTCTTTGAATACAAAGTTACTCTACACTTGCAAGTCAAATTTCAGTTTTAAGAATAACCAAATAAGAAACACATTCCTCCTCGAATTCATCAATCTATTGTTCTTTTGAGACATATTCCATACATTTCTGTTTTGAAAGGATAAAACAAACTTGATGTAACCGGGACAGAGAGATGTGGACAGCCCAGATGCACAACATCAAGAAGAAAAGTACATCAGAGTCTCTAATTTGAGAAACAGACTCCTCACAGGTCCTAAACTAGCAGCTTTAATGAACAGTATATGCCGAACGTTTGCATTGCTGCAAGTAGAGGATTCTTGGATCAACAGAAAATTTGAAGAGTACAGCATTGCTTTTAAAAGAAATAGTCAACTGTAACATTATAAATGCTTTTACTGTAATTTTTCAATTATTTTCAATCAATTTAATGCATCCTCGGTAAACAAGGCCACCCCCCCTAAAAAAAACAAAAATAGAGTCCCCCCAAGTGAATCTTGGCCATTTCTACCACTGTATATACTTTTCTTGAGAAATATGTGTAAAATATGTTTAAGTTGTGTACACTCACACACTCATATTCAAGAAATGTGCAAGAAACGTATTTTAATACCTTTTACTTGATGGTTACACCACTTAGCATTTTTATTTAATTTTATTTTCGTAGAAAATGCAGTAATTTTTATTTATTTATTTTAAGTATGAAATCAACATGAACACGAAGATTACATTTTGGTGAACTTGATACGTGTTTTAAACTAGATTTTTAAAAGATTACAAAATGTTATCATCTCGTAAAACTTTATTTGTCAATGACAAATATGTCATTTTAAATATTTGTCTATAAAAAATGTAGACTTTTTTTTAACAATAATATAATGATTAATCTGTCATTTATAAAACCTCTTCTAACGCAGTTCAAAGACTCTGCTCTGCTTTTGGGTGAGACCACAGCCATAGCAACAATTACTGTAGAAGGGGGCCTGGGTATCTCAGCGAGTATTGACGCTGACTACTACCCCTGGAGTCATGAGTTCGAATCCAGGGCGTGCTGAGTGACTCCAGCCAGGTCTCCTAAGCAACCAAATTGGCCTGGTTGCTAGGGAGGGTAGAGTCACATGGGGTAACCTCCTCGTGGTCGTGATTAGTGGTTCTTGTTCTCAATGGGACGCGTGGTAAGTTGTGCGTGGATCGTGGAGAGTAGCATGAGCCTCCACATGCTGTGAGTCTCCGCGGTGTCATGCACAACGAGCCACGTGATAAGATGCGTGGATTGACTGTCTCAGAAGTGGAGGCAACTGAGACTTGTCCTCCGCCACCTGGATTGAGGGGAGTAACCGCGCCACCATGAGGACCTACTAAGTAGTGGGAATTGGGCATTCCAAATTGGGAGAAAAAGGGATAAAATTACTGTAGATAGAAGTAGCCGCTTGCATGGCATCTTTTAGATGTAATTATGAAAGAGAGCTAATTATGAAGATAATTATTGCTGTTTTCAGCCCACACACACCGTGATGCCAGGTCAGGTGATGCGGGTGACGACGGGCGCACCCATTCCATGCGGGGCGGATGCTGTGGTGCAGGTAGAAGACACAGAACTGCTGCGGGAATCTGATGATGTAAGTTACACGCACCATTTCCGTTTGATTATAATACAAAGCAATAACGAAAAAGTCAAAGCAAAACTGCATTCAAAACCCATTTTAGTTTTAATCTGACGTATTTCTAGGTAAAACAAATATATCCATTAGGAATTGACTGGATGGTTAAAGTGGTCTCTATATGAGTTTGAGGGGAGGGGATGATGTCATCAAGGGAAAGTTGTTTCAGAGGCGAAGCAAGTTACAGTATGGCATTTTGATGAAAGATTACAAAGACAAATGCCTTTGTCTTCTTTGGAATAACTCGCACTGATTAATCATGCACAATCAAATCTGTGCATGAGTCAATTTTGATTTCATGTTAACTTCAGTAGCAATACATCTTAATAATTATTTAATAACTTAGTTATTGTGAAATAAATGTTTCTGAAGACCATGGTGGTGGGGGAAATATGTTTTTAACTGCATGCACACACAACACATATTTATGCTTTGCTGGCTATATACAGTATGTTAAATTTAAAAACAGGCTCTCAATAAAATCTGAAGAAACTTTGGCATAAAAGTGCACTATGAGAGAGTTTTCCGTTTATTTAAATGATTTTGTTTCTCAGGGCACAGAAGAGCTTGAGGTGAGAATTCTGGTTCAAGTGCGTCCCGGTCAAGATATCAGGTAATATCTCAGCGAGGTGAAAGAGAACAGTTTACAGCATGTCTCAGATGTGTCTAAAAGCATCTGTCCCGTGTGCTACAGGCCCATCGGTCATGACATTAAGCGTGGTGAATGTGTGCTGGCTAAAGGCACTCATATGGGCCCGTCTGAAATCGGTCTGCTGGCTACAGTCGGTGTCACTGAGGTGGAAGTGCAGAAGTTTCCTGTCATAGCCGTCATGTCTACAGGCAATGAGGTGAAAACACACAAACACAAACAGTACTTCCCAGAAGGGGCGTCGCTAGACTTCTGTGTCATTCGGGGCTTAGCCCACAGGCAGTATTATAATATAAAAATAAGAAGAATCCTTCCTTCCATGACCACCCTACCTGTCAAATAATAATTAAATTAAGCGCAACACTGACACTAGTTCAGAACTTTATATGAGCAAACGTCAGGCGTGCAATAAACGGATCAAACGTGTTTTTTAATTTAAATTGCGAATCAAAGTGAGAACTTGTCTGCTCACAGTTTATTGTGCAGAAACTAACTCTAACAATAAAATCAAAGTCATTTAACAGTTTAAATATGCAGTTGTCATTTATCATAATATTTAGAGAATAAAGTAAAAATTATGAAAGTCAAAGCATTATGAGATTAAAGTCGTAATATTTTGAGCATAAATCGAAAGGAAAGTAATATCAAAGTGATGTGGTGGACAAAAGCAAAGTGGAGCGTCTGGGTTTTTGCATACAACACCACTAACCAGGGAGATAACTTGGCTGTACAACCGAGCTGAATTTGTGGGAAATTTTTGCAAGCTCTCTGTTCATGAATGAGGTGTGCATTAGTACTGGAGTTTTTAACATGTGGGCACCTGTCAAGGGAGGCGTGAGATATAGGCTCACACTCAAGTGAAGTGAAATTAATTGGAACTGCTGTGAATTACTGTATGTAGGGCCATTTCAGGATATTGTATGTAGTAACATCCCCTCAGTTATAGTATTGTTTAGAGAGGAAAACCCAACAAAAAAGCAGACCAAGCATCACCAATGCCGAGCGGAACTGCGCAAATCTGTCTGGATCTTTCTCCTGAATAAACTAAATTTCCTAAACAACCGCTGCAGTGTCCGGAAACTAATAATAAATCTGATTTCTTTAATGCTAAATCCTATCCTAAAGTATGATTTCACTACGTCCCCAACATCCATCTCTAGCATTAATGAAGCTGCTGGCTCGGCACCATTCTAGCATTGTGATAATGATGCTCTGTTTGGCCTAATATTGAGTTGTTTTTTCTTTAAATATTTCTTCTTTATTCACACAATATACTACTTTATTCTCTCAATGCTACGATTTTATTCTTGTAATTTTTTCTTTATTCTCAAAATATTATGAATATAATCTCAAAATGCTATGACTTTATTTTAATAATTTTGACTTTATTCTCATATGAATTTAATCTCATAATGCTACGACTTTATTCTCGTACTTTTTACTTAATTCGCAAAATATTACGACTTTAATCTCAAAACGTTTTTTGGGGGATTTTCTCCCCTTTTCGGAATGCCCAGTTCCCAATGTGCTCTAAGTCCTCGTGGTGGTGTAGTGACTCGCCTCAATCCGGGTGGTGGAGGATGAATCCCAGCTGCCTCCGCGTCTGAGACTGTCAATCCGCGCATTTTATCACGTGGCTTGTTGAGTGCGTTACCACGGAGACCTAGGAGCTGTGGACCTGTGGAGGCTTCACGCTATTCTCCGCGACATCCATGCACAACTCACCACGTGCCCCACCGAGAGCGAGAACCACATTATAGCGACCACAAGGAGGTTACCCCATGTGACTCTACCCTCCCTAGCAACCGAGCCAATTGGTTGCTTAGGAAGCCTGACTGGAGTCACTAAGCACACCCTGGATTCAAACTCACGACTCCAGGTGTGGTAGTCAGCGTCAGTACTCGCTGAGCTACCCAGGCCCCATAGTCTCAAAATCTTTTTATCGTGGGATCACCAAGTAAGGATAAAAATAACTTTATAAACGCATCTTGAAACACCTGCGTTGGGTTTCATGACTATTATTAAACATGATTCCAGGTTGTTTTTAACAAAGCAAAGTTTCAACTTAACGGCAAGCTAGTGTTTTTTTTCTCCACCTTTTGTTCTGGTGTGCAGACTTAAATATAATAATTAGACAAAATTTAAAATCAACTTGGTGTGTGGATTGTGAACAAATGAAGATTAGAAATTAGTCTTGTAGATAATATATTTAGAAATAAAGCTTGCATAATAAAACCTCAGTGCCTCTGATACAGAAAAACTGCACCCCTGTGAGAGAAAATAGAAAGCACCCACTCGAGGCATTCGTAACGTGTCTAATGAACTTGAGCACAAACAGCAAGTAAAAGTAAAATTGCGAACTGTCAATTAATGATCGTTGGGCTCACTGATCAAAATTTATTTGCATTTGAAGCCAGAATTGCAGCCTGCCTTGTTGCTTTTGTACCCTGATGTGATGAACATTAAGCCTTACTTTTTTCTCTCTGTTTTTCATCACAAAAAATCATTTGGGGCCATTAACAAAAGATCTGGGGCTTCAGCTCTATCAGCCTGGGTCTAGCTATGCTCCTGCTTCCAAGAGGAAGAAAAAATGAAAGAAATCTCTTTAATTCCTCAGTTGTGGTTCCTAGACAGCAGTCATATTAAATGCTTAATGTGACGGTTCTTCGTCTTTATACAAAATATAATTTCATATTGTTTCTTTTGATTTGGGGGTGAAATAAGACCTTGCTGTATGCCAACAATTGTCTCATTTGTGTTTATTTCTATTTCTCATAAGGAGCTTTAGAAGAAACATCAGAGACAAACTGATACTTGAATAAAATATAACAGAGAACTCCATTAAGTCCATTGAGTGAAGAAAGAGCAATATCTTGGCAATTGGGATGGGAATCGTAAGGAATTTAACGATTCCAGCTTCTTCTTTTCTCTCAATTTGGAATGCCCAATTCCCACTACTTAGTAGGTCCTCGTGGTGGTGCGGTTACTCGCCTCAATCCGGGTGGCGGAGGACAAGTCTCAGTTGCCTCCACTTCTGAGACCGTCAATCCGCGCATCTTATCTTGTGGCTCTTTGTGCATGACACCGCGGAGACTCGCAGCATGTGGAGGCTCATGCTACTCTCCGTGATCCACGCACAACTTACTACACGCCCCATTGAGAGCGAGAACCACTAATCACGACCATGAGGAGGTTACCCCATGTGACTCTACCCTCCCTAGCAACCAGGCCAATTTGGTTGCTTAGGAGACCTGGCTGGAGTCACTCAGCACACCCTGGATTCGAACTCGCAACTCCAGGGGTGGCAGTCAGCGTCAATACTCGCTGAGATACCCAGGCGCCAATGATTATGACTCCTTAACGATTCTTTTAATACTTTTGAGAAAGAAATATTTGGAAAAAAGAAATGCAATTCTTGTTTTATTTACTGCCCTCAGCAGCCTGTTACCAAATGATGAGATATTTTCTTTTCAGTGTATTTACACTGACTTTTTATTTAAGATATTTTATTTCATTTTGATGTAATACCTTTAATTACAACAAATTTCATAATGTGTATATTTTTATTTTAAAGGGATAGTTCACCCAAAAATGAAAATGTTTTCACCCTCATGCCATCCCAGATGTGTATGACTTTCTTTCTTCTGCAGAACACAAATGAAGACTTTTAGATGTATATTTCAGCTCTGTAGGTTCATACAATGCAAGTGAAAGGTGACCAGAAATCAGAAGGTCGAAAAGGACGTAAAGGCAGCATAAAAGTAATCCATAAGACTCCAGCGGTTTAATCCATGTCTTTAGAAGGGATATGATAGATGTGGGTGAGAAACAGATCAATATTTAAGTCCTTTTTTTACTATCAAACCACCTTTGACCAGCCCCAACCAGTAGGTGGCTGAATGTGAAAGTAAAAGTCACTTCCACACCAGAATGTGGAAGTGAAAGTGTAGATTTACAATTAAAATAGGACTTAAATGTTGATCTGTTTCTCACCCACACCTATCATATCGCTTCAGAAGACATGGATTTAAACATTGGAGATTAATTAATTACTTTTACGCTGCCTTTATGTCCCTTTTGGAACTTTAAATTTCTGTCCATCATTCACTTGCATTGTGAGGACCAACCGAGCTGAAATATTCTTCTAAAAATCTTTGTTTGTGTTTTGCAGAAGAAAGAAAGTCATACACATCTGGGATGGTGTGAGGGTGAGTAAATGATGAGAGAATTTTCTTTTTTGGGTGAACTATCCCTTTAAGTCGGACAAATTAATGACTGATGGATCATTACATTTTTGACTCACTAAAAGACAGGCTGATAGAAGTAATTCTTTCATTAGGAAGTGCTGTCAATTGCAATGAAGATTACAAAAAAATGGTTCGTAAGAGTCATTTGTTCAGGAATCGGATTACACTGGTCACGCTGTATGTTTCACGCTGTAGATTCAAAAGAACTGACTCATAAGAGTCATTCACTCAGGAATCAGACTACACAGGTCACGCTGTATGTTTCGCACTGTAGATTCAAAAGAACCGACTCATAAGAGTCATTCATTCGGGAATCAGACTAAACTGGTCACGCTGTATGTTTCACGCTGTAGATTCAAAAGAACCGACTCATAAGAGTAATTTATTTGGGAATCAGACTACACTGGTCACGCTGTATGTTTCATGCTGTAGATTCAAAAGAACCAACTCATAAAAGGGTCATTCACTCGGGAATTAGACTAAACTGGTCACGCTGTATGTTTCACGTTATAGATTCAAAAGAACCGAATCATAAGAGTCGTTCATTCGGGAATCAGACTACACTGGTCACGCTGTATGTTTCATGCTGTAGATTCAAAAGAACCGACTCATAAGAGTCATTCATTCGGGAATCAGACTACACTGGTCACGCTGTATGTTTCATGCTGTAGATTCAAAAGAACCGACTCATAAGAGTCGTTCATTCGGGAATCAGACTACACTGGTCACGCTGTATGTTTCATGCTGTTGATTCAAAAGAACCGACTCATAAGAGTCATTCGTTCGGGAATTGGACTACACTGATCGTGCTGTATGTTACACTCTGTAGATTCAAAGGAACCGACTCATAAGAGTCATTCATTCAGGAATTGGGCTAAACTGGTCACACTGTAAGTTTCGCCCCCTGTAGATTCAAAGGAACCGACTCATAAGAGTCATTTGCTCAGGAATAGGGCTACACTGGTCGCGTTGTATGTTTCGCAGGACTGATTCAATATGGGTATTGCGGTGCCGCTGAATGGTAGCACAGGAAACATGGTCAAACTATCTTAGAACAGTGTTGCGTCCACATCGCCGCAAGAATGCAAGTACGAGAGCCGCTAATGGAACAGAAATTCATGAAAATCATTTGTTTCCTGTATTTTTGTTTAGAACCGGTTCTTGGTTCCCAACCTGTGCAGTGCAATAACATTTCCATCTGTTTCTCGTCCTCTCAGCTGCTGAACCCAGAAGATGATTTACACCCCGGTAAGATCAGAGATTCAAACCGCTCGACGCTGTTGGCAACCATACAGGAGCACGGCTACCCCACCATCAACCTGGGCATTGTAGGAGACAAGTGAGCAGCTTTCACTATTATAAACAAGAAAATAAAGAATCATCTGGTACAGTATATACTGTATGTTACAGTTGTCATGGTAACTGTTCAATTGGTATTCTCAGCCCGGATGACCTGTTAAATGCTCTGAATGAGGGAATCAGTCGTGCTGATGTCATCATCACCTCAGGGGGTGTGTGCATGGGGGAAAAGGTACAAATTACCGTTTTATTTTTCTCCTTCTTCTACTGTCCCATTTGTTCTGTTTAGTCAACAGCTTTGAAAAGACAAAGCAAAATATTTGCTATGATAATGTGCCAAATGCAATTTATAAAGTTATGCAAGTGTACAATTCCAATGGCTCAATGCCCAGACAAACTTTGAGGTTATGCGTCCGAGAGTTTACTGGAGGATCCTCTGCTTTACACTGACATCTAGTGGCTGGATGATAATCTATACTAATTTCCTGCCATCAACCACTTTCAGTTTTTGCAGAAAACCTAATGAATTCCTATCTATTCAACGTGCAAACTAATTTAAATGCCTGTATGATTTATTTCCACATATAAAAATGGCCCAAATCAGAACTTTAAATATTTTCCTAAATATTTGTATCGAAGGATTCTCTATGATTTTTGTAGTTCACACTGTCATCCAAAAAAGCAGATCAGTGTCTCCTGCAAGAGAAAAGCAGATTTGGGCCACATTCGACTCATTTATGGACATTTTAAACGGTTCTGTTTTCACAGGATTACCTGAAGCAGGTACTTGATATAGACCTGCACGCTCAGATACACTTTGGACGTGTCTTCATGAAACCAGGGTGAGTCTTTGAAGAACTGGATGACATCTGGGTAATTCCCATTTATATTCAGTGTCAAAACCGTGAAAGCAGATCCACACGGGTATTGAGCTTTAATTTGTCTTCTGTTAGTCTGCCCACAACATTTGCCACAGTTGATATGGACGGGTCTCGAAAACTGATCTTTGCTCTGCCAGGTAGGGACGGTGAGAGAGTTTATTGGTGTATTTTTCCACAATACACACTTGAATGTCATTTTGACACAAATATGTACTATTTTATTGTATTCTATTTTGCTATTTTTCTTAGTTTAATGAATAGATTCTTTCAGCTAAAATAAATGTACATTTTCTTTTGTGTTTCACAGGTAATCCCGTGTCGGCGGTTGTAACGTGTAACCTCTTCGTCATTCCTGCCTTGAGGAAGATGCAGGGGATCTTAGATCCTCGACCCACCATCATCAAAGCCAGGGTAAGAGAGAGACCACCACAGAAAACTAAGCAAACAATGCGTTTGTAACATTATAAAGATGGGCAAGAAGGAGGTGGGAACCGGCTGAACAGTCAAAGTAATATTTAATGTAAAATTAAATCATAAAAACACACACACGGCAGCTGCGCGTGGCTCTCTCTCTCCCGAACTGCCACATCTGGCTGCCTTTATCCCTCTCCTTGGCTGATTAGCCCGATTGGGGGCCGGGCGTGCATAGTCACGGCCTGGCCCCACCCTCATCCTCATCACAGCGTTGGATTAAGACTCTTACATAAATGCAATAAACATGAAAGTCACATAGTTATATAGTCCTAAAGGCATGTATTGTATGACTCTTGTTTGGTTTTCACACTGCGCTTAAACCTGGTTTAATATTTTTGGCTGTGAAAAGTATACTTGCACTTTATCAAACTCATCTGTTCATTATAATGCGTTCAAATTTCATACACTACCATTTTCATTTCAACATTGAATATGTTTCTCTGCACTAATGCCAGTCATTGTTGCCTACCAATAACCTCTCTGCAACATTTATGAAAATAAAATTCAATACATGATAGTAAAAATTAATGCAATTTTAATGATAACTTTTCTAGCTGTTATCATTGTAAATTTAATATTTAAATAAAATAAAAATAAATACAAATTAAATGTATTTAGGTGTTAGCCAAATTGTTATTGTGAGAGCATCTGTCAAAATCTTGCTTTATGGTTTGTTTCCAGTTGTCATGTGATGTGAAGTTAGATCCGCGGCCTGAGTATCACCGCTGTATTTTAACATGGCACCATCAGGAACCTCTGCCATGGGCACAGAGCACAGGTAAAAAAAAAAAAAAAAACTGGATGACTGTGATTTGGCCAAACAGGACATCCTTCTTAGATTAACATCCTTGTTGGTCCTGGAACAATATTCCAACAAGTTTGTCTTGTTTTCCAGTAAAAATATCTAAACATCCTTCTAAACAACAAAACAAGATACATTTATTTGAGGGGCAAAAGTAAGAAGCACATTTGGGTGTTTTTCCACACATTCGGACATTTTCATGTCACAGGGGTTTATTTTTATTAAAACAAACTGATTTTTTTTTAAATTTATTTTATATATATATATATATATATATATATATATATTTTATTTTTTTTAAATTTTTTTTTTGCTATATAAAGGTCACAATAAAACCGACCTTCATCATTTATTCTTAGTACTTTTCCATTTTATTTTATTTATTTATTTTTAGCCTTGTCCCAGACCCAGATTTTCAATATTAAACTGTGAAAAACCATTATAAAAATACACATTATTACATGTTTAAAAGTATGGTAATCTAAGCAAAGAGTGAAATAAACAAACCATTTCAATATTTATTGTGCGAAACATATTTCTAGTTTTTGAAATATTACGATTACATTTTAACAACTCCAAACCTTTTTGCCCCTAATAAAGTGTTTTAAAGCATACTTGTTAACCAAGTGGACAAAAGTGTCAGTGTAGAGCATGCTTGAGATGAAATATGAAAGAAAACTAAGATAAATCAAGGGAAATATCACTTGAGAGCAGAATATTTTCATTGAGCATCATTTCCAGTCAAGCTATATAGTGTAAAAATGATTTAATTGTGTGTATTGAGGATACATAAAATGTTATCTATGAAATTAACCATTTAATTTCCAGTACAGAATTCTATTAAACACTATACACTCAATACACTACTGAAATTACACTGTGGTGGGAATTTTCATGACTTTCAGAAGAAAAAAAACAAAACATAAATCTCCTGTAATGCATATACACACACACTGTAGAACATTGTTCACAGACTAATTAAATTAGTGAGAGTGAATAATGTTTTAATGAGACTTTACTTTCTAGAAGTCCACTATGCTAAAAGTGCCCGAAGTTGAAGAAACACCCATAAATTCTTATTAAGCCTTATTATCTCACAAATTGTGCTTCAAATAAATCCATCTTGTTTTAAAGATGTTTAGGTATTGGGGCCTGGGTAGCTCAGCGAGTATTGTCGCTGACTATCACCCCTGGAGTCGCAAGTTTGAATCCAGGGTGTGCTGAGTGACTCCAGCCAGGTCTCCTAAGCAACCAAATTGGCCTGGTTGCTAGGGAGGGTAGAGTCACATGGGGTAACCTCCTTGTTGTCGTGATTAGTGGTTCTCACTCTCAATGGGCGTGTGGTAAGTTGTGCGTGGATCGCGGAGAGTAGCATGAGCCATGCTGTGAGTCTCCGCGGTGTCATGCACGTGATAAGATGCGCAGACTGACGGTCTCAGAAGCGGAGGCAACTGAGACTTGTCCTCCGCCACCCGGATTGATGCGAGTAACCGCGCCACCATGAGGACCTACTAAGTAGTGGGAACTGGGCATTCCAAACTGAGAGAAAAGGGGAGAATTTTTTTATTTTTTTTAAAATAAAAAATATTAACAAATAAAAAGATGTTTAGGTATTCTTACTGGAAAAAAATACTGATTAAGAAAATCACCCGTTGTGGTGCAAATACTATGGATATTTTTTTCTCCAGGGAACCAGGTTAGCAGCCGACTGATGAGCATGCGCAGCGCTAACGGACTCCTGATGCTACCTCCCAAAACAGAGCAATACGTGGAGCTGCACAAGGGTGAAGTCGTCGATGTCATGGTCATCGGCCGTCTATGATGTCATCACAGAGGGACAGAGAGCGAGGGCGGTTCACGGTGCATGTTCACATATCATTGACTGTAATATGCAACGGCACAGCTAGTTTCTATTGATTTGGATGAACGCTGAAGTATAGTCAACATCTTGATCAAGAAACTAGATCTGTATGATTAAAAAAGTAATTAAAAGATTGTATTATTTCAAACAAAGAAAAAAATATAACTTTTAAATTATAAAATCGTATTATAAAAAGAGATTTATTCTGTATTGTTAATATTATTACTGCATTTTCTCATTACTATTATTATTATTATTATTATTATTATATAAATGCAACTTTGTTCTTTTCATTGCAGTTTCTTTGTGTGTTTGATGCTAGATCTTATAGCTGTAGCATTTTAATAGAAGACAGTAGGTGGCCGTCAGGAAAATGAAGAAAATTATTTCCCCTTTTTAATGTAAAAATAGACGAAAATGATTGAGACTGCTTTTGTTTTCGAACGTGGGAGACAAACATCACAACTTGAAACCTGGACACTGGACGGTGCCATTTTTTGTCATTGATGGGACACGTTTTCTTTTCCTCTCATTAGTATGCATCATTATGACATCACAAAGAGCTTTGCTTGTTGTTTATCTCGTGATTCTTGTTTGTGTGCGCAGTGCCAAAAGCGTGAGTGCCCATTGGTCGTGCCCGGGGGAACACGGGCCTGTTCACCTGATCCCTGAACTTCCTTATAATCACATGACCTGGTGTAGCCCCGCCCCCATCCCCCAGGGGGTGGAGTCACAGGCAAACATTTATTGAATATACTTTAAAAAGACGAAAAAGAAAAATAACAGCTTATTTAAGTGCTGACTGCCTTTTTAATCAACTACACAAAAATGTACAGTAAATAAATATAAGAATCGAATTGTACAGATAAAAGTGACCAGCACTCCTTCGGAATATGACCAAGCAATGAGGAGACATTGAACAAATCTGTATAATAACATTTTCTGCAATGATAAGAACCTAATGAGAGAGACTACAAAAATAAAATCCTTGATCATTATATAAAAATAGCATTGTGAAATTTTCTTGTAATAAAATAAATAAAAACATAATTCCTTAACGTGTGTGATTTCAAAATTTTATGTACTGACATTTTACGTAACTGGCCAACCTATGCAGTTTTTTGGATAGCTAATCTTTATGGATGATATCTTTATATTCACTTCTATTTGTCCTTTATTTTTCCAATGTTCTTTTATGTACAATTCCTTTGGATATTACACTACAATAGAGCACAACAGTTATATCTTATAAACCTTTAAAGACAGACCTTCGTGAGCGCCGAAGTTGTTAATCGATGGTATATGCTTCTGTTGAAGCTATCGGTTATTTCAACTTTTTTCATTAAAAGAAAATCATGTTTAATAGCGGAATTCCTGGTGAAGAACTACACTACCCATGATCCTGAGGAGAAATCCACCAATCAGAGAACCGCAGCTAACAAAGTGCGCCAAAAGAGCTCTGCAGCGACCAAGGTGTTCAAAATATGCATCGACCATGATGCACTTATATCAAACTATTTGTCTGCATATATATGAATATTTTGCAATAATCTTAACAATATGTTGTTTTTAGGGGGCCTGGGTAGCTTAGCGAGTATTAACGCTGACCACCACCCCTGGAGTCTCGAGTTCGAATCCAGGGTGTGCTGAGTGATTCCAGCCAGGTCTTCTAAGCAACAAAATTGGCCCGGTTGCTAGGGAGGGTAGAGTCACATGGGGTAACCTCCTCGTGGTCGCGATTAAGTGGTTCTCGCTCTCAATTGGGAGCGTGGTGAGTTGTGCGTGGATCGCGGAGAGTAGCATGAGCCTCCACATGCTGCGAGTCTCCGCGGTGTCATGCACAACAAGCCACATGATAAGATGACGGTCTCAGAAGCAGAGGCAACTGAGACTTGTCCTCCGCCTCCCAGATTGAGGTGAGTAACCGCGCCATCACGAGGACCTACTAAGTAGTGGGAATTGGGCATGCCAAATTGGGGAGAAAAGGGTATAAAAAATAAAATAAAAAATATGTTGAATATGTACATCGTTTTTAATTCGATTACATCATTCACAATGCTTAATGGGATTGTCGTTCATTCCCTCATTAAAGATGTTAAAGGTGCTGTAAGCGATTTTAGCGTTCTTAAGCTTTCACATGACTGAGCTGTTGAATTAGACACACCCCCTTATTCCAAAACTCCACCCTCCAAAGATAATTATGAGACCAAAACCGAGCAAAAGAGCAGCATTGTTTGTTCCTGTGGCTGTCGAATTCAACAGTGGCTCAATAGCAACCTCGACTGATCCCTCGGCTGAGCCTCAATGATCCACTTCAAATACAACACTATGAGAACGAGCAAAATGATTGACAGGTGAAAAGCGTCAATGTTCGCGGACACATTTTTGTTTACTGTTTACAAAGTCTACAGCTGTCACAGTGACCGGTGAGATACACTATATTGCCAAATGTATTCGCTCACCCATCCAAATAATTGAATTCAGATGTTCCAATCACTTCCATGGCCACAGGTGTATAAAATGAAGCACCTAGGCATGCAGACTGCTTCTACAAACATTTGTGAAAGAATGGGCCACTCTCAGGAGCTCAGTGAATTCCAGCGCGGTACTGTGATAGGATGCCACCTGTGCAATAAGTCCAGTCGTGAAATTTCCTCGCTACTAAATATTCCACAGTCAACTGTCAGTGGTATTATATCAAAGTGGAAGCGATTGGGAATGACAGCAACTCAGCCACGAAGTGGTAGGCCACGTAAAATGACAGAGCGGGGTCAGCGGATGCTGAGGCACATAGTGCGCAGAGGACGCCAACTTTCTGCAGAGTCAATCACTACAGACCTCCAAAGTTCATGTGGCCTTCAGATTAGCTCAAGAACAGTGCGTAGAGAGCTTCATGGAATGGGTTTCCATGGCCGAGCAGCTGCATCCAAGCCATACATCACCAAGTGCAATGCAAAGTGTCGGATGCAGTGGTGTAAAGCACACCGCCACTGGACTCTAGAGCAGTGGAGACGTGTTCTCTGGAGTGACGAATCACGCTTCTCCATCTGGCAATCTGATGGACGAGTCTGGGTTTGGCGGTTGCCAGGAGAACGGTACTTGTCTGACTGCATTGTGCCAACTGTGAAGTTTGGTGGAGGGGGGATTATGGTGTTGGGTTGTTTTTCAGGAGCTGGGCTTGGCCCCTTAGTTCCAGTGAAAGGAACTCTGAATGCTTCAGCATACCAAGAGATTTTGGACAATTCCATGCCCCCAACTTTGTGGGAACAGTTTGGGGATGGCCCCTTCCTGTTCCAACATGACTGCGCACCAGCCACAAAGCAAGGTCCATAAAGACATGGATGAGCGAGTTTGGTGTGGAAGAACTTGACTGGCCTGCACAGAGTCCTGACCTCAACCCGATAGAGCACCTTTGGGATGAATTAGAGCGAAGACTGTGAGCCAGGCCTTCTCGTCCAACATCAGTGTCTGACCTCACAAATGCGCTTCTGGAAGAATGGTCAAAAATTCCCATAAACACACTCCTAAACCTTGTGGAAAGCCTTCCCAGAAGAGTTGAAGCTGTTATAGCTGCAAAGGGTGGGCCGACGTCATATTAAACCCTATGGATTAAGAATGGGATGTCATTTAAGTTCATATGCGTCTATAGGCAGATGAGCGAATACTTTTGGCAATATAGTGTATCTCAGGACACTTATTTCATTTATATCTTTAAGGGAGTAGGAAAATTTTTTGCATAATTTCCATGAAAAAATCGCTTACAGCACCTTTCAGTACACAATCTTGTACCTTTGAGTTTTTGTCTGATTTTCAAATACTTCTTTGCTTCAAATCAAAGGTTGTAATGTTGTGATTCACCTCGGAGCTTGTTGGTTTGGTTCATGGCTTACAACTCTTTTATGAAGGATTTTATGAAATCCCTATGGAAAAAAAAGACACTGTTGCACTCTATTTTTGTAAAAATTTTGAAAGTAGAATGCGATTATTTACTTATCTTTCCACCGTGCTTTAGAAAGGGTACAAATGATGTCACTTTTCATGCCATGTTGATTTTATGGGTAACACTTTACCCAGTAAGGTTGAATTGGTTAACTACATTACTTAACATGACCTAGCAATGAACAATACTTTTAAAACACATAATAATCTTGGTTAATGTTTAAAATGAAAAGTAGTGTGTTACATTGGTTAATGCATTATGAACTAACAATGAACAACTGTATTTTTATAAATGAACATGAACCAAGATTAATAAATGCTTTAATAAAATTTTGTTCAATGTTAGTTCAGAATACCTACTGTAATGTTAACATATAGAAACGTATTGTAAAGTGTCACCATTTTATGTTAGATAATGGTTTATCTATCATATCTAGAAAAAACAACATGGGATTTGTGCCTTTATTACTTGAAAAGATTAACTGAACAACAGTTCATGAAAGTGCCTTTAAATATTTACAAATAGCATAAATCACATATTAACTCAGTGTCCTTAATTTTTTTATGGACATGGTCAATTACATCTCCAGCTGTAGAATCAGATATTAATGAGACATTGAAGATATTGATTAGATGTTGAAGACTAACAGCTTCATGGCCAAACCCGTGGCACTGTCAGGTTGAGAGAGGATTACTGAACTCATGAGGTCACTGCCAGAATGCTGATCCACTTTAACATCAGAAGCCTGAGCTGCGAACACTCACACATCCACTGGACCTGAGTGAAAACACAACTGGAATTATTTCCCGCCCTGGGAAACCACCTTCATCAGCTGAGAGAGAACTGTGCCTTTATACAAATGGTGAGTAATAGGTTGTATTTTGTTAATTTTAAAAGTTAAATAATAAAATAAATACAAAAACACTTATTTTTTCTTTTATAAATAGGCTGTGCAGTTTTCTTATGTTTGTTAAAGTATGTCTGGACTGTACAGCAAAGATCAGGTTGTAGGTTCAAACCCACAAGGGTTGTTGATTCATCACCATTGTACCCTTCTCAGTCCTTTCTCCAATTAAAAAGAAAAAACAATGGCTGTGTTTCAAACCCAGTGAGTTGTTTACAAAGACAGAATTTTTGGCTGGCATAGGTGTGTTTTTAATCGACTTGGTACAATGGTTCATGGATCTTTGAAAAACATATAGAAAAAATACATTTCGAAAAGTTTGATCTGAGGTTTTTGCTCCACTCATTCTAAGAAAAACTCTAAGCACATTAAGCTGTTAAATAAGATTATCCAATATCAGTCACATCAACTCATCTCTTGGGATCTAAAAATATATAAACAGAGGTTCTTAGAAGGTCTCAGGGGTCCGGTTGTAATTAATTTATAGTATATTAGTGTTAATTTATAGTTATAGTAAAAATGGTCTATTATTATTATTAAAATGGTTATAATAACTACTTTTTTGTGAGACTGAATTAATGATAAACTGAAGTTAAGATTGACTAAACTCAGATGAACAGATGGTAGTCTGAGTCATTTCACTGCCACCTGTTATGGTAAACAGAGCTGATGGCCCGAATGCATGAATGCTGAAATCTGATTAGTTCCTTTGGAGGAAGCAGATTTTACTAAACCCACTGTGGTAATTTTCTCATCATCGATCAGATTTTCCTGGCTAACCTGAAGGTTTAACTTCTCAGTGCACCCACTAATTATTCTCAACCACCCAGAACACCCTAGCAACTACTTGGCAATGTGCTAGCAACAGCTCTGAGCACCTTAGCAAGGCATAGCAATGTGCTAACAACAATCTGGAAGCCCATACCACATACAACACCCTAGCAACTACTTAGCAATGCCCTGGCAACATTTAGAACACCATTTTATCTGCATAGAAACATGCTAACAACCACTCAGAAAACCATAGCAACCGCATAGCAATGCCCTAGAAACTACCCTAGCAACTGCTTAGCAGTGTGCTGGCAACCATTCAGAACACCTTTTCAACTGCATAACAACATGCTAACAACCACTCAAAACATCTTAACAAATCAGAATCAGAATGAGTTTTATTGCCAAGTATGCTTCCACATACAAGGAATTTTTCTTGGTGACAGAAGCTTCCAGTGCACAAACAATACAACAAGACAGAGATAATAATGTTTATTATTTTTTTTTATTTTTATTTTTATTTTTTTATAGAATACAAATATCAAGTGAATAGAAATATAAGTATATATAGAAATACACAATAAGACAAATATATATATATAGTATGTACAAATACAAATCCATTATATACAGTGCAAGGGAATGTAATGCTGTGTATTGCACGTAAATATAGTATAGTTTTTAACTGTTCATGAGATGGATAGCCTGAGGGAAAAAACTGTTCTTGTGCCTGATGGTTCTGGTGCTCAGAGCTCTGAAGCGTCAGCCAGAAGACAACAGTTCAAAAAGGTAGTAGGCTGGGTAAGTGAGGTCCAGAGTGATTTTTCCAGCCTTTTTCCTCACTCTGGAAGTGTACAGTTCTTGAAGGGAGGGCAGGGGGCAACCAATAATCCTCTCAGCAGTCCGAACTGTCCTCTGTAGTCTTCTGATGTCTGATTTCGTAGCTGAACCAAACCAGACAGTTATTGAAGTGCAGAGGACAGACTCAATTACTGCCGAGTAGAACTGGATTAGCAGTGCATGTGGCAGGTTGAACTTCCTCAACTGCTGAAGGAAGTACAACCTCTGCTGGGCCTTTCTCACAATGGAGTCAATGTGGGTCTCCCACTTCAGGTCTTGTGAGATGGTAGTGCCCAGGAACCTGAATGACTCCACTGCTGCCACAGTGCTGTTTAGAATGGTGAGCAGGGTCAATATTGGGGTGTTCCTCATAAAGTCCACAATCACCTGCACTGTTTTGAGCGTGTTGAGCTTCAGGTTGTTATGACTGCACCAGTGAGCCAGCTGGGTAGGGAGGGTTACTTTTGAAATGTATTCCACTACAGATTACAGAAACATGATGTAAAATGTAATTTGTTACGTATTTCATTAGATTACTCAAGGTCAGTAACGTATTCTAAATACTTTGGATTGCTTCTTCAGCACTGGTAGTTTTTTTCACTTGTTTTGACTATAAAAACTCTGCCAGTACAGTAAGACAAAATACACATGTTAAAAATACATTCTCTGAAAAACCTAAATATCTTATGCTGTGTTGTTTCTAAAACAAAATAAATCAAACTGATCTTGTTTTAAGGATTTTTAGATATTTTTACAGGAAAATAATACAAAAATTATTATCAAGAATACGATTTTTGCCCTAATATCAAAGGTCTTACTAGAAAAAAAGAAATTATGATCCAACGTGAATTTTCTTGATAAAAAAATATGATCGTGCCTGGAAACTTATGCATGTAAAATGGCTAGAAATAGCATTTTAGCTTAGCGTAAAGCTGACAATTTACACAAGGATTATTTCTATTTCTTCTGCTCCAAACTTATTTCAAACGTACTTCTTTGTCTGCTCGTAAGAATGTAACACATCATAAGAAAGTGTTTCACCGCTGTTCAAATGCACTTTGGATTGCATCATTTATATGTGTAAATGTTTTCCATCTGAAAGGACTAAATATTAAATTAAACAAATGACAATAAAATGCAAAGTAATCTCTTCAGTAATCAAAATACATTTTGAATGTAACTGTATTCTAAATACCAATTATTTAAATTGTAACTGCAGTGGAATACAATTACTAATATTTTGTATTTTAAATACGTATTCCCGTTACTTGTATTTCGTTACTTCCCAACCCTGTGAGCCAGCTATTCAACCTCCCTTCTATATGTAGACTCATCGTCATCTTGGTTGAGGCTGATGACAGTAGTGTCATCTGCAAACTTCAGGAACTTGACAGAGCGGTCCTTGGCAGTGAAGTCGTTGGTATACAGGGAGAAAAATAGTGGGGAGAGCACACATCCCTGGGGGGCACCAGTGCTGATCGTTCATGTGCTGGAAGTGAATTTCCCCAGTCCATCAGAAAGCTGGTAATCCAGTGGCAGACAGACTTGGAAACAGGGAGCAGGGTTAATTTATCTCCATAGGAGAGCTGGGATGATGGTGTTGAAAGCCGAACTGAAGTCTACAAAAAGGATCCTTGCATATGTCCCTGGTCTGTCCAGATGTTGCAGGATATGATGCAATCCCATGTTGACTGCATCATCCACAGACCTGTTTGCTCTATAAGCAAATTGAAGGGGATCTAGAAAGGGTCCAGTGATGTCCTTCAGATGGGCCAACGCCAGTCTCTCAAATCACTTCATGACCACAGATGTCAGAGCGACAGGTCTGTAGTCATTAAGTCCTTTGATCTTGGGTTTATTTGGGACAGAGATGATTGTGGAGCATTTGAAGCAGCAGGGAACTTCACACTGCTCCAGTGATCTGTTGAAGATCTGTGTGTAAATGGGGGCTAGCTGGTCAGCACAGGATGTTAGACAAATGGGTGAAACACCGTCTAGGCCCTGTGCTTTCCTTGTCTTTTGTTTCTGGAAGACCAGGCACACCTCCACTTCACAGATCTTAAGTGCAAGTTGAGAAGCAGGGAGGGGGGAGGAGGGTGGTTGCAGGAGGTGTAAATGTGTGTGTGATGTGAAGGTCAGAGCAGGTGTGGGGTGTGAGACTGGGCTTTTCAAATCTACAGTAAAACACATTCAATTCGTCAGCCTGTTGTTGATTCCCTACAGTGTTGGGGGATGGTGTCTTGAAGTTAGTAATGTCTTTCAGGCCTCTCCACACTGATGCAGGGTCGTTAGATGAAAACTTGTTTTTCAGCTTCTCAGAGTAGCTTCTTTTAGCCACTTTAATTTCCTAAACGTGTTTTTGGCCTGATTATATAAGATTTTATCCCCGCTTCTGTAAGCATCCTCTTTGGTATGACGAAGCTGTCTGAGTGTTCCTGTAAACCATGACTTGTCGTTGTTGAATGTTAAATAAGTCCTAGTAGAAATGCACATTGCTCACAGAAACTGAAATATGATGTAACAGTATCTCATGGGCTCGTCCAGATTGGTGTCTGCAGCTTCAAAAACACTCCAATCAGTGCAGTCAAAGCAGGCTTGTAGTTCCAGCTCTGCTTCATTGGTCCACTCTTTATAGTCTTTACTACAGGTTTAGCTGATTTTAGTTTCTGCCTGTAGGTTGGAAGAGGATGAACCAGATAGTGATCGGAGAGTCCCAAAGCTGCTCTATGGACAGAGAGATATGCATCCTTTAGTGTTGTGTAGCAGTGGTCCAGTATATTTCTGTCCTTGGTGGGGCATGTAATGTGCTGTCTGTATTTTGACAGTTCATGGGTGAGGTTGGCTTTGTTAAAATCGGCAAGAGTAATAATAAGTAAGTCATGGAGTTGTTTCTCCGTGTCTGTGATCTGATCAGCCAACTTTTGCAGCACTGCATTCACGCACGCGTATGGAGAAATATAAACACTCACCAGAATAAACGAAGAAAACTCCCACGGTGAATAGAAAGGCTCACAGTTGATAAAGAGTGCTTCCAAATCAGGACAGCACATCTTCTTTAACATCGTTACATCTGTACACCAACTTTCATTGATGTAAATGCATGTTCCACCACCTCTCATTTTCCCCGTTAACTCCACAATGCGATCCACTCTGAACAGCTGAAAGCCCAGCAGATGTAATGCACTGTCCGGAATAACTTCACTCAGCCAGGTTTCTGTTAAGCACAAGACAGCAGAGTTGGAAAAGTCCTTGTTTGTACAGGTGAGGAGATGTAGTTCATCCGTTTTGTTAGGGAGAAAGCGGAGATTGAATAGCAATATGCTAACGACAACGTAGAACACCTGGAAACCACCCACAACATCTTAGCAACTAAGCAGTGCACTAGCAACCATTCAGAACACCTTTTCAACTGCATAGGAATACACTAACAACCACTCAGAACACCTTAACAAATCCATAGCAACGCCCTTGAAACTACCCAGAACACCATAGAACTACTTAGCAGCGTGCTAGCAACCATACAGAACACCTTAGCAAGTGCATAGCAATATGCTAATAACCACTTAGAACACCACTGTAACTGCGCCCATTGTACAAAGGTGCTTCAGTTTGTTCCTGGTAGGCAGCTGATGCCCTAACCCCACCCCCATTCTAATCCTAACCGTATGGAGCCTGAAAAGCTCTGTACCCTGCCAGGAACAACCTGAGGCACCTTTCTCCCATCGCATTGCGTGCCCACATAGCAATGCCCTGGAAACCACCCACAACACACTAGCAACTAAGCATTGCGCTAGCAACTATTCCGAACACCTTCTCAACTACATAGCAATATGCGAACATCCACTTAGAACACCATAGCAAAAGGTATTGCAATGTGCTAACAACCACTTAGAACATCATAGCAACCGCATAGCAATGCACTGGCAACCACCCAGTACACCAATGCAACTACTCTGCAATGCCAGGGTAACCATTCAGAACACCTCTTCAACGGCAAAACAACATGCTAATAACCACTAAGAAAAACGCATTAGCAAAGGCATAGCAATGTGTTAACAACCACTTAGAACACCATGGCAACTGCATTGCAACGCTCTGGAAACCACCCAGAACACCCTAGCAACTACTTTGCTGTATGCTAGTAACCATTCAGGGCACCTTTAAAGTGCATAGCAACATGCTAACAACCACTCAGAACACCCTAGCTATCGTATAGCAAAGCCCTGGAAACCACCCAGAACACCCTAGCAACTACTTTGCTGTGTGCTAGTAACCATTCAGAGCACCTTTTCAACTGCACAGCAAAATGCTAACATCCACTTAGAACACCCTAATAATAACATAGGAATTACCTGGCAATCACCCACAACATCCGAGCATCATGGTGGCAAATTTTGCAAGGCCAAGCACCAATCACATTTTCTATGAAAACAAAACAAATCAATTTAAAATCAGTTGCAGCCCATGAATCATACACATGAACAAAATGAAAATGATTTTGTGTTACTTTCTAATGTAAAAGTTATGAATAACTATTAATAGCCATACTAGTATTTGATCTAGCATTTCACTTGGTAACTAGGCTTAGCACTTTCAGTGGTTTCAAAACGTCAGTTTTGATGGTATCCATTACAACAAACTGTCATATTTCTAAACCGTGAAAAACTTTCAATATATAATTAATTTGTTAAAACTTTAACATTAGTTAACTACATTTGTTAACAATAAACAATATTTTTTCAGCACTTCGCTTACAAAAATCGAGAGTTCAAGGCAAATTTTCTGCAAACTTGCTGCATTTTCACATGCAAATGAACTTTGCGGCAGACTTGCGGTAGATTGTCCATTGTTGCCAAAGGTTTGCTGCAGTTTCACCACTACCGGTGAAGAACTGCAAACTTCTGGCAAACATTTGCAGCAAATCACAAGCTCATTTGCATGTGAAAATGATCAGTGGCAAGTTTGCGGCTAGATTGCCAGAACTCTAGATTTTTTTAAGGGTTATTAATCTTGGTTAATGTTAATGTAAAAAAAAAAAAAAAAAAAAAAAAAAAAAAAACATTATATTTATATTTATAAATTAACATTAAAGATATAAATGCTGTAAAATAATATTGTTCGTTGTTAATTCATGATACCTAACGCATTTACTCATGTTAACAAATAGAACAAAATTGCAAAGTGTTACCATGTATTTTCGTCAATTGCCAGATTTTTTTTCCCCAATTGTCTTAGCAAAATTGTATTTACATTTTATTTCTAAAACGAGAAACAAATTTACCAATGGAACTAAACAAAATGTATTCAAGATATATGCACTGAAAACAAATCTTAATTTCTGGTGCTATTTTGCTGCTCATATACAGTAAATGTATATTAATATAATAATGTTTAGATATTTGTACTAGGAAAGACAAAGAAACCATTTTCTTTTTTTCTTTTTTTTCTTTTTTTTTTTGTGCCATAAAGAAATACATTGTAACACTGTTGAACAATTGTAAACATCTTTAAAAAGTTGTGGCTTCTCTTCTCTTGGTGTGTGTTTCAGGAAATCAACCAATCAAAACTGCATCAACGCCTCTAGTTATGATCCCTTCAAAGTGAGCTCCATTCGTCTCATACATGTAGTTTAATGTGGTGATCTTCACTATTAAAAAGCCATGTTATCATTACACTTAAATGGCTCCATGTCAGAGGACTCGGACAGTGGGAACTGCACGGGCAGAGCCACAGGTGAGCAAACTGAGATGAACGTGGACAGCCCTGCCAAACTCATCCAAGACTGTCCAGAGGAACTGATGAAGAGTGAGGAGGAGGGTTGTGAACACATACAGGACAATCTCAACTCTTCCCTGTGTCTCAAGAAGCTGGCAGAGAGCTTCAATGAGGGGATCGATAATCCAACTTTTGATGGAATGGATGTTGCCATGGAAACCAAGTCAATATCAGGAGACAAGACTACAACAGGTGAGAGACACTACAGGATTATAATACAGACATTCAGACAATGCAATGATGAATTCATTGCAAAGGCAACATTATTAAATGAATAATTCACCTAAATACTGTATGAAAATTCGGTCATTTATTCTCTCTCTCTCAGAGCTAGAAGAGTTACTTGTATCTCTGCAGCATCTGCAGGAGCGTCTGACTGATTCTGACAGTCAACAGGACGTTCAGCTGCTCATGGAGCTTCTGCTGCAGAGTGATTTCCAGAAGGCGTTCAGTATGCACCGCAGCGTGGCTCTGAGTATGAGATGCCTCTTCCCTCCATACCCACTCACTGCACGAGCTCAACAGCTCAGAGACGAGGTACGACTGACACCGGATCTGACACTGCATTTCCTGGTCCTGTTTTCCGCTGGATACACTGTCAGAAAAATTTTACCTTTCGAGGTACAACAGCTTGTCACTGGGCAGTACCTTCATAGGTACACCCACTGTACCCTTTTCATGTTAATCGGCATGTACAATATTTGTACCGTATCAGTCCCTAGGGTGCATATTATCACCTTGAGGTACAAAGAAAGTACCGTGGGTGTACCTTTGAGGTTGCAGCCCGAGTGACAGGCTGTTGTGCCCCTTAAGGCACAATTTTGCTATGTTTTTCTGACAGTGTATGATCCTTCATAGGTTGTATCATCAATGCAAAATCAACATTTAAAGTTTGAGGCCTGTGATGTGATTAAACACACATATGCAAACTTTTTTCTTTGTAATTAAACTGTTCACTCTGCACCTCATGTCAAATTCTCTCTGAAAATGTTTAGACAAATTGTTCGGCATCAGATAAATATAAAAAAAAAAAACTGATCTTGCCGATTGTGTCATTGCAAATATGGAGCGTTTCAAAAACATACTTGGGAAAATGATAATATTAGGAAACTGAAAATTGAGTTTTCAATCAAAAACTAATTAGTAATATGATTTCATTTGAAAATGCATTTATTTCGCTACGTTTCGCTCCATCGAAAATGAAGCACATTGAAAATTTTGTCCAATACTGCATACTTTGGAAACAATGACGTTTGGGAACTGAAAACGGTGGACACATCCATACTAATCCATTTTTGTTTGAAAACACAAAAATTTGGCTACATTAACATCTCTCATCCACATTAGAAAAGCGTCTTACTCCACTTTAAATTAAGCATTTCAAAAACGCTCTCCATTACCGCATACTTTGGAAAATTATGACATTAGGAAACTGAAAACGGAGGCCACATCCAAACTGAAAACAAAGTGGTCAACCAAAAACTATTTAGTAATAAGTTTTTGTTTGAAAATTCATTAACTTCGCTACACTTACTCCTCTCATCCACACTAAAACACACTTTTGGCCAAATTCAAAGGCCGTGTCCACACTAATATGTTTAAGTTTAAAAACTCTTAGTTTCAAAAGTATATGGTAATTGAGAGCATTTTCAAAAGTCTCCATTTTCAGAGGAGGAATACGGCATGCCAGAGTGCATGAGAGGCGTAAACGTAGTAAAATCAATGCGTTTTAAAACGAAAACATAGTTGTGTGGATGTGGCCTAAGACAGTGCATGGTTGAGTTTAGAATGGCAAACTACTCTTAATACATATCTATGGCAGAAATAGTAAATCTATGGCAGAAATAGTAAGAGTAGTATGGTAGTATGCCATTTTAAACTCAGCATAAGTATCCTTCATGAAGACGGCAATCCAATATGTTTGCGCTATGCGTTTTCATGCTTATTTGAGTATCATGTTGTTAGCATAGGAACATGCTAACACACAAAATGCCTATTTGTTTGTGTTTGGAGCTGCTGCCCATGAAAGAGCATTCTGTGTTTCAAATTAGTCACTTAGGAGGTACACTTACAGTTAGGATGCTGACAAGACAGCAAGGCATCTTGCTAGGGTTTGGAAGTGAGTCATTGGTTGATCTGTACTAAAGCACAAAGTGAGACAAAGTCATTGGTGGTTGGGTTTGTAATCCTCCATTGGCTTACATACAGATATCTATCTATCTATCTATCTATCTATATATATATATATATATATATATATATATATATACTGTATATATATTTGCACCATTCTATCACTTATATAAAAATAAAAATCTCAAAATATTCGCTGAAGACCACAAAATAAATCCCTTCTACCTATTGGGTTTATTTTGCAATACTGACTGAATGGAAAAGACTAAAAGATTTATGAGGTAATATATCCCTATATGAGGTCATCATAAACATGAAAAATTGCTGTTCAGATGAAATTCTAATGTTATGTGATGCTGACGCTCCTTTAATCAATGTGCTTTACTCATGTTCTTGGTCTTCAGGTGGAGACTGTCCTTCAGTGCAGTAAACAGACTGAAGCCACAGAACTGACAGGTCTGTTAAATTCACTACACCTAAAGGTAAGTGACCTTCTGACTGGAAAAAAATTATCAAGTTGAAAGATTCAACTCAGAAAACTGCTTGAAAATAATTCAGATGATACTGATTGTTAATTACAAATGCAGGTAATGCTGTTATATGTTTGTTTAATCAATTTGTTGGATTAGAAACACTGCGTGTCTGGCACATGGGCATCTTTGGCAGAAGAACAAAAAGGACTCTCAGTGATCACAGAGCTTTAGAACAACAGTCTGGGTGTGAAACTGTAAACCCAAAGACCCTTTGTAGTTGTTTGGTTTGCTTGCATGAGTAAAGATATTCCAGAATCAGAATGAGCAGAATGTCTTGGCAGAAGCTTCCAGTGCACAAACAATACAACAATACAACCACAAGACAGTGATAATAAAAAGTGAAAAGAAAATATAAGTATATATAGAAATACACAGTAAGACAATATTTTATATTTTATATATATATACTGTATATGTATGTACAAATACAAATCTGTTATATAGAGATAGTGCAAGGGAATGTAATGGCAGAAGAGGTAGGATATGTTGGATAAATATAAATAGACTAAGCTGTGTATTGCCATAATTATTGCTCAATGGGGCAGTTTTAACTGTTCATGAGATGGAGAGCCTGAGGGAAAAAACTGTTCTTTTGCCTGACGGTTCTGGTGCTCAGGGCTCTGAAGCGCTGGCCAGAAGGCAACAGTTCAAAGAGGTAGTGGGCTGGGTGAGTGGGGTCCAGAGTAATTTTTCCAGCCTTTTTCCTCACTCTGGAAGTGTACAGTTCTTGAGGGAAGAGCAGGGGGCAACCAATAATCCGCTCAGCAGTCCGAACTGTCCTTTATAGTCTTCTGATGTCTGATTTCGTAGCTGAACCAAACCAGACATTTATTGAAGTGCAGAGGACAGACTCAATGACTGCTGAGTAGAACTGTATCAGCTGCGCCTGTGGCAGGTTGAACTTCCTCAACTGGCATAGGAAGTATAACCTCAGTTGTGCCTTTCTCACAGGAACCTGAATGACTCCACTGCTGCCACAGTGCTGTTCAGAATGTTGAGTGGGGTCAATGTTGGGGTGTTCCTCCTAAAGTCCACTATCATCTCCACTGTTTTAAGCGTGTTCAGCTCCAGGTTGTTTTGACTGCACCAGACAGCCAGCTGTTCAACCTCCCTTCTGTATGCAGACTCAATGTCATCCTGGATGAGGCTGATGACAGTAGTGTCATCTCCAAACTTCAGGAGCTTGACAGAGGGGTCCTTGACGATGCAGTCATTTGTGTAGAGGGAGAAGAGTAGTGGGAAGAGCACACATCCCTGGGGGGCACCAGTGCTGATCGTACAGGTGCTGAAAGTGAATTTCCCCAGTCTCACTAACTGCTGTCTATCTGTCAGAAAGCTGGCGATCCACTGACAGATAGACGTGGGAACAGAGAGCTGGTTTAATTTAGTCCGGAGAAAAGCTGGGATGATGGGGTTGCAAGCTGAACTGAAGTCCACAAAAAGGATCCTTGCATATGTCCCTGGTCTGTCCAGATGTTGCAGGATGTGAAGCAATTCCATGTTGACTGCATCATCCACAGACCTGTTTGCTCAATAAGCAAATTGAAGGGGATCCAGAAAGGGTCCAGTGATGTGCTTCAGGTGGGCCAACACCAGTCTCTTAAATGATTTCATGACCACAGATATCAGAGCAACGGGTCTGTAGTCATTAAGTCCTGTTATTTTGGGTTTCTTTGGGACGGGGATTATGGTGGAGCGTTTGAAGCAGCAGGGAACTTCACACTGCTCCAGTGATCTGTTGAAGATCTGTGTGAAGATGGGGTCCAGCAGGTCAGCACAGGATTTTAGACAAGTGGGTGAAACACCATCTGGTCCCTGTGCTTTTCTTGTCTTTTGTGTTCAGAAGACCCAGCACACATCCTCTTCACAGATCTTAAGTGCAGGTTGAGTAGCAGGAGGGGAAGAAGGGTGGTTGCAGGAGGTGTTGATGTTTGTGTGAGGTGAAGGTCAGAGTGGGTGTGGGGTGTGAGACTGGGCTTTTCAAATATTGAATTCCAAGACCTCGTCTTTGACAGGGTTAGTTCACCCCAAAATGAATGGCATAATGTACTCACTCTAATTTGACAACTTTCTTCTGTGGAACACAAAAGGAGAAGTTTGGATGAATGTTCACGGTGCTCTTTTCCATACAACACAAATGGATGATGATTCACACTGCCAGGTCCACAAAATGACAATAAAATCAGTTGATATGCCTATATTTGAAATCTTTTGAAATCGTATGAAAGCCTCGGGTTAAAAACAGACCAAAATGTAAGTTAATATTCAATAAAAATTTTCCTGTGCACTGTAGGTCTTCATGGTTAATATGTAGTACATGTAGCATAGTTTTTAAAACCATGGTTCTTACCACAAAAATAGTTACTACAGTCATGGTAACTGCAGTTTTACTATATTGAAACCATGATTAATTATCTTAAGGTCATGTTTTAAAAAAGACAAAAAAAAAAAAAAAAAAAAGCATACTTAACATAGTTTTGGTTTTCCTGTATTATTATTATGTTTTTACTATGAATGCCACGGTTAGAATATGTTTACTGTCGTAAAACCATGGTTATGTTTTTGTAAGGGATGGATAACGGTATTGTAAGAGAAACCAAAATAATCGTGAGGGAGCGAAAACGTATTGTGAGGAATTCATTTTGCAGCTATTGCTGCCTTTAAAAACTCAGTTTACAATGGCATGATGATGCAAAAAAATAAAAGTGAGTAGATCACGCACACAAATGACCAATCAGTCGTACTTTAGATCAAAGGGTTAAGACCTGTCAAGATCTGTTGTCTAACATGTTCAGCCTCAAGTGAAACCCTGAGAAGGTCATGAAAGCCATAACTTCCCCATGTGACTATTTGTACACACCACCGCTTAAATCCAATTAACGGCTTTAGAAATAGATACATCCCACTGAACAGGGCGAAAGATTAGTGCCCTCCCCCAAATATATTCACATTTCCTCTGCTCACCCACTGTTTTCTTTCACCACAATTACAGTAGGGATCTAAAGCGGCACGGCACAGTATTTCTTTCTGCTGTACGTATGAACGCATGACAAGGTAAGAGGTGATTGACTGCGTAGTGGGGAGATTATGGAGGATTGGGTGTGCGTTCAAGTTAAGCCCTGCATCGAGTTTGGCAGTGTGGGAATGACAGACTTATTTGGTCAGGGGAATTTAATCGTGTGGTAGGGTACACCTGTCACAGTCAATGAGGTAAAGAAGCAATCCTGTAGTGGAAGGCTTTAAGACTGAAGGGTTTTAAATGCATTGCAGTACGTGGACTCTGTGAAACCAAACGATCAGGAATGTTTGCTTGATGGGATGAAAGAATGTTAATTGTTTGTTGTTGTGTGTAAATTAAGTCTTTAGTGACCTTGGGCATTGGCCCCTAGATTTTCCCTGTGCCCCCCAAGTTGGATGGTGAAACAACCAAGGGGGCCCCCCAGGTCAGAGGAAGAAATAACCTATTGTAAAAACCCATACATAAATAATATTTTGATTGTTATTTCATATATATATATCTATATATATATATATATATATATATATATATATATATATATATATATATATATATATATATTGTGATGGACTTAACATTGCAATTTGTCAAAGCAGCAACTTTAAAGGAATATTCCGGGTTTAATACAAGTTAAACTCAATCGACAGCATTTGTGACAATACTGATTACCACAAAAATTGTATTTGAATTGTCCCTCCTTTTCTTAAAAAAAACAAAAACAAAAATCTGGGTTACAGTGAGACATGGATGTGAATGAAGCCAATCTGTAAATGTTAAAATACTCACTGTTTCAAAAGTATAGCCACAAGAGATACACAATATGCATGTTAACATTATTTTAGTGTGATAAAATCACTTACTAACCTTTTCAGTGTAAAGTTAAAGCAAGTTTTACAACTGCGTTACCATGATGATGTAATGTCAACAAATCCTAAAACCCTAAAATGACTGTAAAAATTACAATTCTAACAACTTTACGTGAGATTTAACAGAAGAATTAATGTAAGTGCTTTTATGTAATGGATAATCCACGGTTAAGTGTGCATTAAACGATTTAAAGTACAATGTGGAGATGAAGTTGTTCTCAAACTTGTCCTGTAATATTTCATTCCTGTTCTTTGTCATTTTCACATTTATGAGGAGAAACCAGTGTTGCTGATGTGACAGTTGTAAAAGTAGCACTTACTGTTCATGATCAGGAGAAAATCATCTAAAATGCTCCAAACCTGTAGACTGTAGACTGTGACCTTACACAATTACAAAACAGTAAAAGACTGCGTGTTATAAAACCATCTCCATTCATTCAGAGCTTCAGTAATCGATGTGCGATCATGTGGCGCCCTCTAGCTGTTAGCTCAGATGATGTTTTTCATATTACAGTATAATTCGGCTTGCCTCGTCTTGCCGGCTGGACAGCAAAAGATGCATTTAATGGGTCCCGGTTACCTTCTCTCTCCCTCTGTGCAAAACAGCTGAATGTAAATCCATACTTTCCTCACAAGCTCTTTGGGTGAGTAATACGAGGCTGATAAACACTGCTGTCTTTTCCGTGTTTCCTTTAGCACTTCACCGTTATTTTAAGATGGCACTGCATGACTTGATGATGTTTTTTTGTGATGTGATGGCTAATCCAAGCTCTGAGACTATATTCACGTCCGGAGGTCATTTCAACAGAGGCATAAAACTCTTGCAATATCTAATAACGGAGAACAACAGAGTTGGCGCATTAATATAGAACGGTGATTAAAACTGACTGGAACTACCTGTGCATTAAACAGTTTTAACGCATGCATTCCATCCAATCAGAATCAAGTATTCGAACAGAGCATGGTATAAAAAATTATAAGCTTCACATTTCTGCTTTTTAATCCTCAAAAAATTGGCCACATTCACTTATATTGTAAGTGCCTCACTGTAAATTAAAGAAAAAGTATGACGAGTCGAAATTAATTTTTGTGGTAATCAACATTATGCAACAAATGCTGTCGTTTGAGCTTATATTATTCCCGGAATATTCTCAGCCTTTAAAGTAAACTATAGCAAGTGCAACACATGAACAATAACAGTTAGTGTGAGTAAAAATACAATTTTACAGCAAAAATGCAACATCCGAATCGCACTCTCCATTGTTTATGTGAACGCATTTACTTCTTGGTTTCCATTGGAACCTGCATCTCTAATGGCGCGTTCACATTTACCTTCAAACAGCTAAATTTCACAGGCAAAGAAGGCGTGGGCGGATGTTGAGCATGTGTGAAACCAGCGCGTGAAACCAAAAAACTATGCAGCTTCTTTTAAATGCTGCACTTTATACTCTGTGAGAGTGAAGTTACAAGAAACTCACCGCTAAAATGATATCCTTGTCCATTGTGAATATTCAGTGTAATTGTGTGCGAAGCACCGCCCACACAGAGGTCACTGCCAAACCAAGCAATTTCCTTTTGGTAAACGTGGCGAATTCACCTTTCAGAGTTCACTAAACTTGAACTCCACACAAAATCTTCGAGGGCAAAATCTTCGCCACCGGAAGTCCACTGTGCGGAATTCATGATCACGCGGAATTCCCATTGAGATTACTGTGACAACGCAAAGGTAAATGTGACCGTGCCTTAAGGCACTATCAGTAGCGCAACAGGAAAAGGTAAACGTATCTGAATTGATGCAAAAATTCCTGATGAGGGATGGCGCTTATCGGTAAATTTGCAGAATGGGGTCGATTTCAGGGTACTGGAACATTTGGTAGCAACATGTCGACTTCCTGTGTGATCGTGTTCACCATTCTTCTGACATCTCAGTTCACCAAATCTCTCCATGTCTCTGGTTCTTCTACAGGCTCTGATGGAAGCTCATGACTGTATTGCTGAGCAGGAGTTTGATGTTGAGTCTAATATAGCCGAGAGCCAGTATGGGAAGACCACAAAACTGGTGTGTTTGGAGAAAACTCTTGACATGCCTCTGGTACGAGCCTGAATTATTCACATTTACTGACCTGAGGGGCGGCATTAAACATCTTACTGATCCTTATTAAAAGGCCGTTCTGCATTTGTGTTACTTATTTATTTTTTATTTTTTTTGTCTGAATCTATTAATTTTAATTCAAAATTAATTCAACAATACATTAAAATGGCATTCATGCAGACACTGGCTTGAATACAACACTACTCTTTTCAATTTCTGAATTAAAATGAAATGTTATATTTTTTGTGGGCGGGGAGGGGGGAGGGGTAAAGTAAAAAATGTCTAGATTGTGTAACTCTTGGATTGTAAAGAAAGTCTTATTAAAAGGTTGAAATTCTTGAAATTAAGTAGAGTGGCAATTATTTTTAAGTAGTGAAACAGTTTAATTTAAAAGAAAATTATTATTATATGAAAACCTTTTTGAATATCTTTATTTGTCATTCACCCACATTTGTGGAAATCTCACAGAACTTGTCAAATACATGTCCAGGTCATAATTTCAACCCAAAATCAAAAGAACGAAAATAGAAATTATATTTTGCATAAAGAGTGCAATGGAATTTTAATGCAGTTAAATCTGTTTTAGGACTAAGACTAAAATATCACAAACAAATATTGTGATATTGATGTTTACATTTAAGCACATTTCCCCCATATTCTCGTATATATATATATATATATATATATATATATATATATATATATATATATATATAAAACTAAGTATTTATATATTATAAATATAAGTATATTAGTATTTGTTGTACATCTTTGCATTGTCTGGGCTTACCCTCTTGATTTGTGAATCGATTCACGAAACGAATCATTCAGACTTTGTTCAAAAGATTCGATTCAGACAATTCATTTGCAAATCGGGACTCACTATCACCGATCCGATTGCAGTTTTCATTTGCATCTGTGTTATTTTTTTACAGTGTTCAGTCGCAAAATTAAAGGTTCTGGAGAAATGTGTCTGAGTAAAAGAAAAATCCAGCTTAAGATGGTAGCTGTGTTTTGGAACATGGTAGCTGGTTTCTAGATGGTCATGAGCTAGTCCAAGCTGGTCATTATCTTGTCAAAGCTGGGAGACCAGCTTAGACCAGCTACCAGATTGTCATTCCAGCTCAAGTTGGTCAAGCTGGTTTTTGGAACATGGTAGCTGGTCGACCAACTAAGAACCAGCTCATGACCAAATTGGGGCAGCTCATGACCAGCTTGGACCAGCTTGGGCCAGCTACCATGTTCCAAAACACGGCTACCAGCTTAAGCTGGATTTTCCGGCAGCATGTACATAATTTTTTTTTTTTTAATTGTCAAGTTTTTTAGACATCATGTTAGAGTTTGTTATACTTCTTTTAATTCATGCTGATTTTAAATTAAATACTGGCACGTTGTCTGGGGTTCCCCTTGTGATTATGATTCAAATTCACAAAATGAATCATTCAAGCAGCTTTTCAACTGATTTGACCGATTCAAAAGAACCAAACTGATCAAAAGATTTTATTTATTTGCAAATCGGACATCACTATCACATGCAGTTTACATTTGCAGCTGTAATTTTTTTTTTTTTTTTTTTTTTTTCTGTGTTCAGTCATGCAAAAGTAAAGTTTTACTATTATACAAAAAAAATTAAAAATACAAATTAAACTGTGAATCATGTAAGTATTTGTTGTCTTTTAATTCATGCTCATTTATATGAAAATAATTGCATAACTGTAATATTTACTGTACTGAAAAATGGTTGAAATGAATGAGAATTAAAAGACAAACTCAAAAGTAGAATGTCACTATAGATTTTCTTTATGCAAAATATAATTTATAATTTTTTCCCTCTTTGATTTTGGGGTGAAATATGACCCGGACATGTTTATGTGGGATTCACCCATGTTGAGTACTATTACAGATGAAAGATGGCATTTATATAATGCGGAATGAGTGCAAATCATGGAATATGCCAATACTGACACACCTATTGCGAATAATTGTTTATGTGTGTGATCAGGGTGTGACTGTTCGAAATGAACATGACCAGGTGATCGTCAGTCGGGTGGTTAGTGGTGGAACGGCAGAGAAAAGCAGTTTGCTCAGTGAAGGAGATGAAATCCTGGAGATCAACAATGTTCCGATTCGTGGGAAAAGTGTCAATGATGTTCACAACATCCTAGTGAGATTCAACACTTGCACGAGTCCTAAACACATTCAAGCACATTCTCATCCTGTGATCCTACTGATTTTGCAATCATTGCTTGATTTAATATCTAACATCTGTTTTCCTCTCTGTGTTCTTTGTCTTTGTCGTCTCTAGTCCAGCATGCACGGGGCTCTCATGTTTCTACTCATCCCAAACTCTCAAAACAAAATATCCACTCACACTCAGTCTGTGGTAATAATGTTTTTTTAATTTGTAAGTGTTTTATTTATGTTTTATCATATCATTGGCTATAAAAAAAAAAATACTATAGCACAGTGATTATGATTTTTATTACATACGGTTATATTTAACCCTTAATGGACAAATTGACCCATTTTTATGTTCAATTTCAAAAGCTTGTAATAAAGGCTCTGTTTGCTCTCTACTTTTGATATTAAATTGTTCAGTGCCAGTTAACACTAGAAAAATAACTTTTTCTCTGTCATCTTCTATCACAATATATAGTTCTGAAAGGAAGGGGACGCCCCAAAGCAGCTTCAAAAATCTTGTTCAAAAAAGCTTCAAAATCTTGTAATAAATGCTCTGTTTGCTCGATCTCCCTACTTTTAGTCTTAGATCATTCCACTAGATGGCAGAAAACCAGGCCCGGCTCCACAGGGGGGCCTGGGTGGGTCTGGCCCACCCAATCGTGAACTTGGCCCACCTTGAGAACTACACCTACACCCACCCCTTAGAGCGGGAGCCAGGCCTGCAGCAAACACTAGAAAAACTTTTTTTACGGGGGCACCCCAATGTGGTTTGTGACTCTGCCCATAGACATCCTGTGTTTTTTGGAAAGCCTCGCCCTTTCCTCATATTTTGTGGAATATCTTGGCCTCTGAATGGACAAATGTGATCTTTGTGTCATTTGAAAGCTATGATACTCAGGTTTGCAATGATGTATAACATTTTATCATCAACATTCAGGAACATATTCAAACCATTTTTATTTTTTTTATTTACCCAGACAAGCTGAGAGACAAGCAAAAATAGACTCATTTTGTAGAAAACAACCTAAGGTAAGAGCTGATATAGAGTTTGTGGCTATTTGGGGCTTACAGAAGCAGTGATTGGAGTAGACATGAGATTGTTGTTATATTCCCAATTTCACTTTCAAACTCTTTTTGATGATTATTTGAACAAAATAATCTAATAACTAATCACTTTAATTTGAATTTATTCTCCTTATTTTAAAAGGTGTTTATTTGTTTATTATATCTCATCTGAACATGTTTAATTTTTAATAAACATATAATGAACACTGAATTAACATTCAATAAACTTTTAAACAAATTAATATTTAAGAAAATATTTTGTTTGCATTTGTGTCTGTTTTCAATGAGTGTTTGTGGGTGTCTGTGTGTATGTACTTATGTGTTGTGTGTGTGAAATTATGAGTATGAGTGTTCTTATAATAACATTTTGAACTTTTCTAAAATTTTATTGTGAGCCTTCTCAAAAAAGACGATGTTTATGGGCGGAGTTGGGGCTCCCCCTGCCTTTCAGATCTGTTTATTGTGATAGAAGGTGATAGAGACAAATATCATTTCTTGTGTTTGCTGGCACATAGACGGATGATTTAAGATCAAAAGTAGAGAGATAGAACAAACAGAGCCTTTATTACAAGCTTTTGAAATTTAACATTAAAAGGGTCAATTTGACTCTTAAGGACAAAGTAGGGACTTTTTTTGTAGCTTTGTGTATAAATATATAAAATAAAACTAAAAACGACATTGCCAGGTTCAGATCACCTCTGTGGAGGTTGTCATGAAGTTTCAGGCCGATAACTTAAAGTTATTTTAAATCAGTGTTACAAATTCAAAAGGGTCAAATTGACCCTTAAGACCAAGGAAGGGTTAAAATCCCTGGATGCATTGCAATGTAGTCTGGAATTGTCTTATCTATGAAGTATACATGTATCACTTGTCTTAAAACTAGGCCAAAATAAAGTATTTTACGAGGCAGTATAACTTTGCGAATTAATTTGAACAGCCTTCGTTCAGAGACAACAATGTTGTCTAGGTAGTCAGCTCACTAGGGTTTGGAACAGTTTCTGCATATATCGTTCACATCTCTGTGTTTTCAGATGCACATTAAGGCAAACTTTAACTATGACCCATCTGATGACCGATACGTGCCGTGCAGAGAGCTGGGTCTGTCCTTCCGAAAGGGAGACGTCCTTCACGTCATTAGTCAAGATGACCCCGACTGGTGGCAGGCGTACAGGGATGGAGATGAAGACCAGAAGCCCCTCGCTGGTCTTATACCTGGTCAGTGTCTAAGAACAATGTATCGAATGAATTCCGAATCACAAGCCCTGATATCGATCACGATTTGATTCAATACCAATTCATTTGGGTATATTTCATTTACAAGTCCATTTTGCTTACATAGGAAAACAATGATCTCTCAGCTAATGCTGTTAATTATACAGGGGACCTCCTAACTTGGTACATTACAAAAAATATTAATTATACAAATTTGATTTCATCATTAATTTTTCATCATTTTGGTCACATTGTAGCTTTTCAAAAATGTACAAATTCCATGTTCTCCATTATATGACTTTACATTGCATATATTTTATTACTTGTATATATACAGTATATTGTTACATGTTTAATGTTTACGTGCATAACTTGTACTATTTACAAGTATTTGCCTTTATATATAGAATAAGTGCTAAAACAGTACTGTCTCTTTTAGAATAGCATCAGTTCAGCGAGCGTCTCACAGAAGTGTTTCAGTTGAGCGCATATTATGGAGAGTGGAGTCGAACAGCTTTTTTACCGCATCTGTGCTATGTGTGATTAGAATTAAATGTTTTAATTTTGGTGTTTTTGACAACGACTGACTATAAAGAACAGAAACGGTATTAAAAGAGACATTATTCAATGACAAATAGATTGGGTGGATCTCGTCTTTGGACACATTACACTGAACGAGTCAAATAAAACGTATGCACTCAACACGCAGTGAAAGGATCTCACTGCTTAACTATACTACTAATCTGAACATTTACCAGCCAGTGGCTAATCATAGACATTTTTGATGCATTGCGCAAAATTTGGTAGTGATTTACTTGCATTGTAGAGGGTTAGCGCATAGAGTAAAAGATCGATATCGAGATACTCATTTCTTTTGAATGGATGGGAGTTCAAGTCTACGCACATTTTCCACAGTATTTTAGATGTTTTCTGTACAGCCGTTTGCAGAACAACATTATATGAATGAGTTATTCCAGACCACTCTATAGAGCTCAACAGTCTGGTTCTGGAAGTAAAAATCCCATTAATTTCTTCCATAGATGAATTGATTTTCAATGCTAACTCATTAAACCTTTAAGGACAGACCTACCTTGAGCTCCAAGGTTGTTTATCGATGGTATATGCTTCTGTTGAAGCCACCCGTCTTATTTAAACTTCATTGTTTAAAAATTGTCTTCAATAGCGTAATTCTTGTTAAACAAGAGGTCCAGTAGAAAAAAATTCAACAATCAGAGGTGGCTGTTCAACATTTTGGTATTCCCAGATCTCAGTTCTATAGGTATTTACAGCTGCACCACCTGCTCTGTATTATTTTTGGGAGTAGCATACACCCCTAAAGCGGCAGATACTCTGGGAGAGGTGATTACTGCTTTTGGAAAAGGTCATGAGGCATCAGTGTATTACTCCCTGTTAATTCAGAGTCTGGGGGACGGAGCTCTAACTTCTATCAAGAGATTTTGGGAGAAAGATTTTAATTTGGTATTGGAGGAGGGAATGTGGGTTACGATTCTAAAAAATGTCAAGTCTGCATCTAGAGATGCAAGGGTGCGCCTTATGCAATTTAAGATTTTACATCGATTCTATTGGACCCCCTTTAGAATGTATAAGCTTGGCCTTAAAGACACACCCACCTGCTGGCAATGCCAATCAGAAGATGGGAACACAACCCATGTTTTTTGGGGGTGTTAAGATCCAAGAATTTTGGTTGAAGGTTCAGAGTTGTATGTGTGATGTTTTGGGCACTCATATTTTACTTTGCCCCAGACTCTGTATTTTGGGCGATGGGGCGGTCATCAAAAATTGGGTTCTGACCAGTATGATGATTGGTAGGCAGGTTATTTTAAGGGGATGGAAGTCAGATGGAGTGCCATCATTTCCAGAGTGGTGTGCGGAGATGGGGAAGGTGGCAGCTTTCGAGGAGGTGGCAAGAAGGAGGCTGGGGTTTGGGGACTTGTTTGTTAGGAAATGGGGTAATTATTTAGCGTTTTTAGGGGACTCTCGGGGAGGGGATGGGGAGAGAGAAGTTTAGTTTAATTATATATGTTTATTATATTTTTTTGTTTTTTTTTGTGTGTGTGTGTGTGTGTGTATTATTATATGTGACCACAGGGGTGTTCGCTGGGGGTTAGGGTGGGGTTGGTGATTGGGGAGGGATATTAGTGGGGGTTAAATGTTAAATGTTGATTCGATGTGTATGTGTTTTTCTCTGTTGTGTATTTTTGAATCAATACAAAATGTTAATTGAAAAAAAACAACAACAAAAACAAAAAAACAATCAGAGGTGGCCAACAAAGCCTGTAAAATAAGACCGGAAGCGACCACCCACTCCCATGACGCACTCTGAATAATGCAAACAAGTTGATCTCCCTGCACTCTCAAACTACTTATATATGTTTATCGGAATGTTTTGCAATAAATGTAAACTATATTGTGTCTATACTTATAATCAACAACCTAATATCTATAGTTTTATATATTTCCATAGTTTTATATTTAATTATGTAATTCGCAATGCTTCATGGGATTGTAGTCCGTGCCCTCATGAAAGAAGGTTATTTTTGTCTTAAAATAAAGTCTGTAATGTTGCGATTCACCTCGGAGCTGGTTGGTTAGGTTCATGCTTTACAATTCTTTAATGGAGGATTTTTTTAAAAGTATGGGAAATTTTAAATGAATGGGAAAAATACTTCCGGAACCCAAACGACTAAAAAAGTGGGCGGGCACCGTTGCGCTCTATTATTGTAATATCATGGATTTCAGATTTACCCACCCATAAACAGCATGTCAAAGCAAATCAAAGAGTGGTTGGTCATTTTATTCACAAAGCCATCTCATTTATAACCATTTGCTGTTTGTTCTCTCAAGGGAAGAGCTTTCAACAGCTGAGAGAAGCCATGAAGAAAACCATTACAGATCGGAATCAAGAACAAAAAGGTGAAAGCAACCTGTCTGTCTGAAACCTTCCTATGAAAACCCTGGACAAACACTCACATAGAGACACAAACACTAACATTTTCGACCAAAACACTAAACGGCAACAAAAACTACCACAGCACTTTCCTGAACACATGTTTGTCACTATATACTGCAAAATGTTCCTGAACCATGAGATCGTTGTGTGTAATGTCTAAAGGTTGATTTTGAGGCAATTATCTAACATTTAATCATTTTAAAATGTTGCAAATTTATGCAGCTAATGAAAATCCCTGAAATGATCACATTTATTTTGTGACAATATACTTTTTTTTTTTTTCAATTTGGAGTGCCCAATTCCCAATGCGCTCTAAGTCCTCGTGGTGGCGTAGTGACTCGCCTCAATCTGGGTGGCGGAGGACGGATCTCAGTTGCCTCCGCGTCTGAGACCGTCAATCCGCGCATCTTATCACATGGCTTGTTGAGCGTGTTACCGCGGAGACCTAGCGCGTGTGAAGGCTTCATGCTGTTCTCCGCAGCATCCACGCACAACTCATCATGCGCCCCTCCGAGAGCGAACCACATTATAGTGACCACAAGGAGGTTACCCCATGTGACTCTACCCTCCCTAGCAACCGGGCCAATTTGGTTGCTTAGTAGACCTGGCTGGAGTCGCTCAGCACGCCCTGGAGACAATATACTTATTTATCATTTTCAGTTTTGTTCAAGATGTTTGAAATGAACAGAAAATGGTGCACAATTGTTATTTTGAATAAGCATTATCTTAATTTGTTACTCAGAAATAAATCTTGCAGTCTCAAAATTATTTGCATAAGTTGACAAATTTTGCACTATAACTATTGCCCTGATATCTACACGAAATCACTTTGAACCCCTGGGGGTCTTTTACCCCAAGTGTAGCCCCCTCGCCTCCTTTTTTAAAAAACTGAATTTTAACCAAAACAACCTTTTGTTATTGTTTCTTTTCACACAAATTATGTTGCTCCATCAATATTCAATAAAAAGAATGTTATTTTTTTCAATCTTGATACACTTTGTAACCAGAAAAAAAAGCTAATATTCCTTTAGTCCTGTTGTACCCTACTTTGATATTTCTGATCTTTGTGTGGAAAGCTAATACTATTTTTGTTCATTTGAATTCACACCTCTGTGCTATTAATAAAAGAGTTCACTCTCTTCTTAGGGAAACTTTGGTGTGCAAGAAAAAATAAAAATCAACGAAAAAATCTCTTGCATAACCCCAGAAATACTATTGGTGAGTACGATGTCATTATCTTCCAAATTCATATTATTCAAATTAAAAAAAATCTCATTGCTTATTCTTTCTGATTTACTGAATGCTGTAAGTCATGTAACAGTTTTGTGCTTTAACTTTGTTGTATGTCTGTAATTAGTGGGGAAATTCATTTTTAAATAATATCAAACTTGGTTCACTGTCCCAGAATAATCTAGTTTTTATTATTATAATTATTTTATATTTTTTTTAATATAAATATTAAATGTTTATATTATATAAACATTTTATAAAATATTAACAGTATATTTTTGTACATTTATTACAATATTTTTTATACATTTTTAAAAAAAAAATTATTATTATTTTCTTTATTTTTTATACAAGTTAAGACATACAATACAGATTGTATTAGGGTAGTGTTTTAATTTTCACAATCCAATCATAAAGTCAAGTCCCATACTACATTTTTTAATTTACTATACAGTTTCACTCACATAGGTCACATTATGGAAGTTAAATGGATTGCAATGGCATTTCATGTCATCTTTCATAGATATTTTGGTGCATGTTAAATTGTTCCATATCAAAACGATAGACTTCCAAACTACTTTTGCTTGATCAAACAAATATACAGTATATTGGACATTTGTCCAGACTAATAACAGTCATTAATGTTTGTCATATTAGAACATTACAGTGAAGATATTCTGACCTATGAGGAGGTGGCATTATACCACCAGCCATCTGATCGCAAGCGTCCCATTGCCCTGATTGGTCCACCGAACAGTGGACATGATGAGCTGAGACAGAGACTGCTGTCTTTAGAGCCCACCCGATTCACCGGCGCTGTTCCACGTAAGATTGCACTTTTCTAAATCTTGCTAATTTAGAGGTACATTCTCTATGCTGTCTTAAAATGCTGCCTATGTAGGTTGCTCACTAGGTTTTGGAACAGAGCAAATAATTGCATATTTAAGAAAACTTGGTCATACATTCATCCAATAATTTATGCATACAAACAGACATGTTTTAATGGATAATCTACTATTTTACTATTTTATTCAAACATTAGGATGTATATGTGGTATGTGATGTGATTTTGAACGTTACAGACACCACACGAAACCCACGCATGCACGAAGTGAACGGAAGGGAATATCACTTTGTGTCACGGCAGAACTTTGAATCTGACATGAGTGCAGGGAAATTCATCGAGTCGGGCGAGTTTGACCAGAATCTTTACGGCACAAACACAGATTCAGTCCGGCAGGTCATCAACTCTGGGAAAATATGTGTGCTGTGCCTGCACCCCAGGGTAATACTGAATTTTTTTAATTTGTTTTTTTATAATAATAAATAATATACAGTATATATATATATATATATATATATATATATATATATATATATAATTCTACAGTAAAATATATATTACATATAATTGAAAGATTAAGGTAAGAAACACTAAATGATAAAAAAATTATAATAATTAAAATAATTAAAAATAAATTATATATATATATATATATATATATATATATATATATATATATATATATATATATCTTTCAATTATATGTAATATATATTTTACTGTTGGATTATATATATATAATTTATTTGTAATTATTATTTTAAAAATTATATATATATATATATATATATATATATATATATATATATATATAATTCTACAGTAAAATATATATTACATATAATTGAAAGATTAAGGTAAGAAACACTAAATGATAAAAACAAATTGTAACAATAATTAAAATAATTACAAATAAATTATATATATATATATATATATATATATATATATATATATATATATTATATATATATATATAATGTATTTGTAATTATTATTAAAAATATATTTAAATATATTTTTAATATATATTTTAAATGTATAAAAATATATTTAAATATATTACATTTGTAATAATAATAATTATATATATATATATATATATATATATATATATATATATATATATATATATATATATATTATTTTTTATTTATTTATTTATTTTTACAAAAAATACATTTTAACTGTTAACTACCATAACTTTTCCAGGCCTGGTAATCACATTTTTAAAAATCAAGGTTGTCTATAGAACCTGCATGGTACATTTACTGATTAAAAAAACATGTTAGTACCATGGTACATTTTGTTCATGTTTGACTTAATATATACACTATACAATGTAATAAATAAAAAAATTAAAAAACATCACATGCCTGCTGCAATACTGCAGCCACAAAATGCTTAATTCAGGTTGTTTTATTAAAAAATGACACACTATTTACTTCTCTGTGAGCTTTATTTGGTAAATACTGCAATGTTTTTTTCTGAGATAACCGAACAAAATAGAAAAGGCAAAATAGAACTTACGATAAATAAAAATACCGTAATAAAGTCCAATCGACAAGCGATGATGACGAACCTCATGTTATCGTTGTCGCACTCACGGTGATCTAGGATTTTCGTTGACATGTCAGTCAAAGATCTGCTCCAATCAGACAACGAGATTAGTCACACGTAATGCTGTGAGGCGGGGCATCGGCGGAAATCTCACTGGCGCTCCGCACACGTTTGAAAAGGGATTCTTCAAGTTCCGCTGCGTCTGAACCCCCTTCATGCATGTAGGGATGTAGACTTTCCTGCACACCGAGCGTTTTTGTTTTCGTCTGAAAATGGCATCGCCAGAGAATGTCGGAGCGAAAAAGGAACTGTTTTACGAAATCGAGTGTGTACTAGACGACTGCGATGGTGAACTGACGGGATACAAGCCTCTGTCAGACAGCGACGACCTCGAAGATTTGGCGGAGGAAGAGGGGCAGAGAGAGGAAGAGTGAGTAAACGCGTCCTATTTAATCTAAAAGGGGATTGTTGAGTTTGTTTTGATAGCTGCTGTAGATTTTAAGTGCTTAAAAACTGTGCTTGCAAGGCAGCAAAAAATTGAGTTCCTGTTTTAGGCTTTAGTTCTGTGTGAATTAAATGCACATAATGAAAGCTGTTGTCATGACAATGTCATTTCGAATGTTTGGTAGTTAATGAGAAGCAGTGTTGGGTGTAATGCATTACTAAGTAATTAATTACTGTAATTCATTGGAAAAAGTAAAGTAAGGGATTACTCTTAATTTTTCAGTAATTGAATTACAGTTACTTCTGATGTAATTGCATTAAATACTGTATATAGACTCTAGAACAATTCTATATAAAACAATAGTGAATTTAAAATCGAAATTTAACGTCTAATGTTAAAATGTATGTTTTCTAATTTAACGCTGCCCCTTTAAATTCTTTGGCCAGTTCATGAATAATTGATTTGATTTTATATGATTTATTTGAAAGAATTAAAAGAACAGTTTCATGTCTATCCTTGTATTTTTCATCTGGTTGAGATTGGGTTTTAGAAAGTAACTAGTTATAAGTAATGCAATTACTTTTCAGATGGAGTAATTATTACAGTAATCTAATTACACTGTAGAAGATGTAATTAGTAGTTAGTAATTAGTTACTTTTTTTTTTTTAGAGTGTCTTACTCAACACTGATGAGAATCAGCACGTAATGGGACAGTATCTTTGCATCTGCAAGGAACGAAGACCAATCTCAGTTAACTATGCAAATAAACTGCAATTCAGGATGCATTGCAAGTTTTGCAGTGACCTCATCCCTCACACAATTTGAATGCTGAACACTGATATGCAATTTTATTACAGACATTTTAAACTATCGCCAGATATTAAACCGCATTCAAGCGATCTCTCCAAGCCCCGCCCTGCATGAACATTTCAGCCAATCCGATGTCAGCAAACCCAGGGCAGATAACCAGGGAGCGTTTCTGATTGGCTTAAAATGGGCAGGGCGGGCCGCTCCCTGATTCTTCTGTTTTTGTTTACCGTCGTAGTGAGGATTTTGATTCACCCCAGTGACCCTTTGCTTGTTACATTGATATGCCAGTTGCTGGTGTATAGGCCTTTAAAACACTTTTAACATTTGCACAGCAGTTGTAGCGTTAAACAACTTCCGCCGCAGTCTGTTTCAATGGCGCGAAATATACACTTAGTGACCACTTTATTAGGTACATCTGTACACATGCTCGTTGAAACCAATACCTAATCAGCCAATCATCTAGCAGCAACTCAATGCATAAAATCACGAAGACACAGTCAAGAGGTTCAGTTGCTGTTCAGACCAAACATCAGAATGGGTAGGAAATCTGATTTATGTGACTTTGACCGTGGGATGATTGTTGGTGCCAGACGGGCTGGTTTGAGTATCTCAGAAACTGCTGGTCTCCTGGGGTTTTAATGCACAACAGTCTCTAGAGTGTAAAGAGAATGGTGCCAAAAAACATCCAGTGAGCGGCAGTTCTGTGAGTGAAAACGGCTTGTTAATGACAGAGGTCGGAGGAGAATGGCCAGACTGGTCCAAGCTGACAGGAAGGTGACAGTAACCCAAATAACCACACGTTACAACAGTTCTATGCAGAAAAGCATTTCTGGACATACAACACGTGGAACATTGAGGCAGATGGGCTACAGCAGCAGAAGACCCCTCCGGGTACCACTACTGTCAGCTTAGAACAGGAAACTGAGGCGGCAGTGGGCACAGGCTCACCAAAATTGGAAGTAGACGATTGGAAAAACATAGCCTGGTCTGACGAATCTCGATTTCTGCTGCGACATTAAGATGGTAGGGTCAGAATTTTGCGTAAACCTCATGAATCCATGGATCCATCCTGCCTTGTGTCAACGGTTCAGGCTGGAGATGGTTGTTTAATGGTGTGGGGAATATTTTCTTGGCACACATTAGGCTCCTTAATACCAGTTGAGCATCGTTTAAATGCCATAGCCTACCTGAGTATTGTTGTTGACCATGTGAATTCCTTTATGACCACTGTCTACCCATCTTGTAATGGCTACTTCCTTTGGGATGTGGTGGAACGAGACATTCAAGCATGAATGTGCAGCTGACAAATCTGCAGCAAATGCGTGATGCTGTCATGTCAGTGTGGAGCAGAATATCTAAGGAATGTTTCCAGCACCTTGTTGAATCTATGCCACACGGCATTCAGGCTGTTCTGGGGGCAAAGGGGCATCCTACCCAGTATCAGAGGTGTACATGCACTATTTATGTACAATTAATCTCGAATACGTCATCTAAACAGACCAGTCATTCCTGTCAAATAGTAGAACATTCCATTCAAGAGACTGATTATAGAAAATAACTGGTTTAATGGTTGTAAACGTGGAGATATATCCTCACGGTTTGAGTGTCATGATTGGGAATACGTTCACTGGTGGTCAAATGCATAGTGACTTTTATGCAATGTAAATACATTTGTAAAAAATGGAGATGAAAATGTCACAGTTTCTTCAACTGCATTAAATTTAGGGATGCACCGATACCACTTTTTCTCTTCCGATCTGATTCCGATATCGGAAATCTCAGTATCGGCCGATACCGATCCCAAGCCGATACTAGTGTTGTTTTTTTGCATAATCAGTTTAGAATATCTTTACATTATTGTGTGGAATTAATTGGGAGTACTCTTTAATATGTAAAGAAACACAAACCTCTAACTGCACATTATTTCAATATAAATGTATAGCTTATTAAGAAACACTTTATTATTAACTAGTATACTGGATAATGTAGCAGAAAAAATTAACAGGAATTCCAGTCTTCAAGTCTTCAGTAGAAAAGAAACCAGTGTTTTATTTTTTATTTTATTAACTTGTATCTGAACTTTAAAGAATTCAGATCTATTTTGTTCAATTTAGTTGTAAGGCATCAGTCCACTTTTCATTCACGCAGTTATTTTTTGGAACCCATTCAACTTAAATATTGTTATAAAATGTAAACAAATACTAATGATGACAATAATAATAATAATTAATTGTTATTAATATTCTTATTATTGACTTTTCATTTAAAAACAACAGTAATATATTTAAATCATGCACTTTTTAAACCCTCACGCTTTTATTTTGACATTCTGAACTCTCCAGGAAGTCCTGTATGTGTCTGTTTGTAGGCAAGTTCACAGTAGTTTAATTCGCTTCTTATTCAAATTCTGGTAAAATGCACCTCCGGTGCTACCACTCCTGGAGTTTGCTAGTTCGCTAGTTTGAATCCCAGGGCGTGCTGAGTGACTCTAGCCAGGTCTCCTAAGCAACCAAATTGGCCCGGTTGCTAGGGAGGGTAGTCACATGGGGTAACTTCCTCGTGGTCGCTATAATGTGGTTGTTCTCGGTGGGGCGCGTGGTGAGTTGAGCGCGGATTCCGCGGTGGATGACGTGAAGCCTCTATACGCGCTATGTCTCCGTGGCAACGCGCTCAACAAGCCACGTGATAAGATGCGCGGGTTGATGGTCTCAGACGCGAAGGGAACTGGGATTCATTCTCCGCCACCCGGATTGAGGCGAATCACTACACCACCACCAGGACTTAAAAACGTACTTGGAACTGGGCATTCTAAATTGCGAGAAAAAGGGGGAAAATCCCAAAAAAATAAAAAAAATAAAAAATGCTCCTCCGGTGCCGTTCTAAATGCATATTATAAGTGAACCGAACTATTGAGCTTCTGCATCGGAGATGCTGTTCTTGAGTAGCGCTCAAATATTGCGCACCGCTACCCAATCCGTCTAAAAGCTTCAGTATCGGAGCTGATACCAATCCAGATCCCTAATTATTTTGCAGATACATGCTGCAATAGTGAAAACTTAAAGTGAAGACTTCGTCAGGCGTGCACACTATATGTAGGGCTGGGCGATATGACAAAAAAAATTCAGACATAAAGATGATTCATGATTCGATTTTTTTCAACATTTAAATGTACTCAGCTAAAAATAATTCCAACATGATTCAAATAACATGTTCTTTATTACAATGCAAGGCAACCTGGTTAGAGAAATCAGTCTTCTATTCATTATAAGAAATATAGGTTTGCAAAAAAACCAAAAACTGCACCATACAGGAAGTGGTCAACATAGTGTAAACTTAAAATAAATTAAAATCTAATAAACCCTGATGTGGCGAAATAATAGTATAAAATAAGAAAACTGCAAAACATTCATAGCCAGTGTAGGTATACATTTTTATTTAAACCAAGTTTATCAAAATGATCGCTGGCCAGATGTTGGGTATAGATGCAGTACACTTAATACATGTCACAAATCAAAGCAATAATTAGCAATCTATTTGAATCATCATGGTAAAAGAAAAAGCGGTGAATGTTTAATTCTCCCATATATAGTTTATCCATGTGATTTAATATGAAGTGCCCGTAACTGTCACGTGGTTGGATATTTAGACCATTCATGAACATGCGCAGAACACCAAGGCCAATATATTTAGCTACTGTTGCTTTTGACAACTAATGTCAATAGTATCTGAGCAAGGTCAGTGTGATTGTTTGGATTTGCTGACATCAAACTGCATTGAGATCCTCTTTTTTTTATTTTTTACATTTTGGCCTTTTCTCCACAATGAAAAGTCGTTTTTGTCGAAAATGCTCTCCCAAGTGGATAAACTTGCCGTCTTTGTGTTGTAGTGTTGACAGGGAAAATAGAGATATCTGAAAACGATGACATTTTTTCATGTGATGTAGTCATGTGATCAATTCAACCCAAAACCAGCAAGATGGCGGCCCGTGTTGTAGCGCCGTTGTAGTGCCTGATCTCCACGTTGATAGCATTGTTAAAGATAAATGTTACTTTGTACAACCTTCACATTGCATTCCTGAAAAGGCGACGGGAAGTTGAAATTGCTGTCCAGCGGCAGAACACAAGGACAGTTGCTTTTCAGACCGTACATGGAACTTCTAATTTTCGCATGCGCAGTAAAGGGATTTAAGCGTTTTCATACGTTTCAGTGTGGACAAGCAACCTTTGTAAAACATTTATAAACGGCAGTGTGAACGGAGAGTGCGAAACGCCGTTTTCAAATGTGTCCAGATTAATGTGGATGTAGCCGTAGTGTAGGGATGTAACGTGTCATGGTTTCACGGTATACCATGGTTTTAAAGAGTCGGTTTTCAAACAGTTGACATTTATAATTCACAGTATTGCATTCACATTATTATCTTTTTTTTCTAAAATCTAAGTACAGGAATGAAAGTTTCCATTGTAAAAATCAGTTAATTTAAGAGAGAATCAGCTACATTTTCACAGCATCCTATAAACTTGATAAAACAAACCTGAACTGTCACTTAATTTTAAATGCACGGCAGAGAGAGCGCAGCGTACTGAAATGTCAAAGCCTGAACTTATATTTCCCTCCTCCAAGACGCTGAAGTCCACGGTGTGGGAATATTATGGTTATTTAAAAGACCCATAAGGCATCATCATTGTTGATGGTCATCCTGATTTGTAAACTTTATCGGTGTTGATCAAGATGGGAGCAGCAGCGTAGCGGCCTCTCGCTCACGCGTGTGTGCATGCACGGAAAGGGACGTGTCTTTTGCACTCTTTGTATGGTGGAATTTAATAACCATCGTAGCTCAACAGGATCACCCACGAGTGCGACATGAAACGCGAACAACTGCGAAGTTGTAGGTCTACTGCATCTAAACAGTTTAAAGTTTTTAGAAACTTGCCAGTCAGACAAAAGTTAGTCTGCACTTTTAGATGTGCGAGACAAAAAGCGTATTCCGAAAATGATTGAAATTATGTTTTTATCTCAGATTTAAATCTGGATATTGTATGAAAATATGCAAAGAGCATAGAGATGTAGGCGCAAAACACTAGAAAAACTAGTGGTTTTAATGTTATCATAAATGGGGGGGGTTCAAGATGACAGGGGAATTTTTTTCCTGTCTTACCATTATTATTATTATATTTCAAAACAGCATAAAAAAAAAACATGCATATTTTAATATAGGCTTATATATTAGCATTTATAATGATTCCTGGGTTTCAAAAATCAGTTAGGCATGGCATCAATGAACTATAAATATTTCAAATGTATTTATTTATTCATCCAGAAAAATGCCCCAACATCACATCCTGGGCCATCATCCAGTCAGACCACTCGTTGCTGTATTTTTATAATATAGCAACTAATAATTTTAGCAAGGCACCTTAATACCGTGATACCACAGTATTTTTTGTGAAGGTTATCGTACAGTAAACATTTCATACCGTTACACCCCTACCGTAGTGTTGTAATGTTTTGTTTACATTTGTAAATGTCAACTCAAGAAAGAAAGCAACACATATCAAACCATTTCATGGGGTCTTTTATGCAGTTCAAGCTGAATTAATTGCAAAAAATTTGTGGAGAATTTTTGAGTAATAGCAAATCAGTTCTGTCTTGCAAGCACTGTAATAACAGCTGCAGTAGTTTAGTAATGGTTATCAGTTTTGCTGCTTTTTGTTTACTTTGGCATAATGAAGCTCATATCTCTAATGTGATACAAGTCTGATGTCATTGTTGTCGTTATCAGGGTACATGCATATCACGTGCATTTATGTCTTACAGTATTGAATCATCTGAAGAATGGGAACCTCTAATGGGCCGTTCAAAAGCAAGGAGGCAACAACACGCAAATCTTTTGGCCTCCTTACCACAGCGGAGAGGCAGGCCACCTATGCATGCCTCTAAACTCTTGTTAAACCCTCCCACTTTAGTTGCAGGGACAGCCATATTCCCTAAAGACACACCAGATGCCCCCTCCTTACCTCGACAGAGAGGCAGACCCCCTAAAAACAAGTCTAAAACCAGCCCTAGACCCACTACTTATCCCACACTCATCCCTAAACCCACTCCTTATTTCACATCCATCTATAATCCCACCTCTTTTTCCACACCCATATTCATCCAAAATCCCACACCCGGCATTAATCTCAGCCTTAATTCCATGCCCATACCCACCACTGATCTCACACCCACCATTAAACTCAGCCCTGATTCCACACCCACAACTAATCCTGCACTGATAGCCACACTCAGCTGTAAAGCCACACCAACTAGTCTTCTGTTAGACGGTGACACCAGTGAGATCAGCAATTCGTGGAAGGAAGGGGGACCATTGGAAGAGGGGTGAGTAAACATGTCGTACATTTATAACCTTATGTGGATTGCAGTTTTGTTTGCTGCTATAGGTTTGTAGTATTTGCCATTTTATAATCTAAATGCAAATTTGGATGCAGATAGTGTAGTTTCAGAACCATTAATATTTTTTTTTATTGTACCATTATTTTCATGACTGTTAAGCACATTTGCTATACATCATTTCTTGCATGCAAATGAAGCATGTTTATGTGTTACAGTGTCATTGCTAATGAAGAATGTGCAGCTCCAATGAAACAAAGCCCAGAAAATGTAAAATCGCCCATGCCAAGAGAGGCAAAGAAGTTACGACTATCATCCCCTCCAGCTGCCACCCCAACACGACGTAGAGGCAGACCTCGTAAACACACCTCTAATACCACCCCCAATTTCAATCCTATTACCACAATCAACAGTAACTCCAACTCTAATCCCTCAACCACCTTGAATCCCAACCATATTCCCACAACCACCACTAGTCTCAACCCTAATCCCACAATCCACAGTAATTCCAACCCTAATACCACAACCACTATTAATTCCAATCCTTATCTCGCAACCACTTTTACTCCCAACCCCAATCCCGCAACCAACTCAAATCCCAACCCTAATCTCATAACAACCTCCAACTCTAATCCGGCAGCTGCCTTCAATCCCAACCCTAATCCCACAACAACCACTATTCTCAACCCTCATCCCAAAACCACTACTAATAATTTCAACCCTTATCTCACAACCACCTTTACTCCCAACCCTAATCCCACAATCACCTTTAATTCCAACCCTTATCCTACAACCACCACTGATCCTAATCCTGAGTCTTCCTTCACCACACCTCAGGCAGACAGCAACAGCGACCTTGATGGTGACAGTAACAGCGATGAGAAAGGCAATTCAGGAAGGGATGAGGAACTGTGGGAAGAAGAGTAAGTATACAAGTCCTGCATTTGTTGTATCTTGTAGTAATTGCAAACAAATGGAAATTCAATGGTCAAAAAGTGTAAGAACCCTGTTATTTTCAATAAATGGTATGAGAGAACTAGGGAGGCAGATTTAAGTATAAGTAGTATTAAGTAGTATAAAAATTTCAAGGGAAAACCTTACTCTAAAACCCAAAGTATACTTCGATTTTGATGCGAATGCTCAACGTCTGCGTATATTCAAACCCCAGCCTGTCAAAGTATACTCCATTAGATGGTGCGCGCACACACAGGCGGTTGGCGCATGCGCACTACAAGTGCTATGAGACGCAGGACAATTTCTCTTCAGGAGTTTAGACCCATAAAGATGTCTTTTTATTCCTTCAGACTCCAGTTATACATACACCAATCAGCCTCAACATTAAAACAACCTGCCTAATATCGTGTAGGTCCCCCTTGTGCCAAAACAGCTTTGACCCATCGAGGCATGGACTCCACAAGACCTCTGAAGGTGTCCTGTGGGATCTGGCACCAAGATGTTATCAGCAGATCCTTTAAGTCCTGTAAGTTGCGAGGTGGAGCCTCCAAGGATCAGACTTGTTGGTCCAGCACATCCCATAGATGCTCAATCGGATTGAGGTCTGGGAAATTTGGAGGCTAAGTCAACACCTTGAACTCTTTGTCATGTTCCTCAAACCATTCCTGTACAATTTTTGCAGTGTGGCATGGTGCATTATCCTGCTGAAAGAGGCCACTGCCATCAGGGAATACCGTTGCCACGATGGGGTGTACGTGGACTGCAACAATCTTTAGGTAGGTGGTACGTGTCAAAGTAACATCCACATGTATGCCAGGACCCAAGGTTTCCCAGCAGAATATTGCCCAGAGCATCACACTGCCTCCGCCGGCCTGCCTTCTTCCCATGGTGCATCCTACTGCCATCTTTTCCCCAGGTAAACGACACACATGCACCCGGTCATCCACATGATCTAAAAGAAAATGTGATTCATCAAACCAGGCCACCTTCTTCCATTGCTCCATGGTCCAGTTCTGAAGCTCACGTGCCCATTGTAGGCACTTTCGGCTGTGGACGGGGTCAGCATGGGCACTCTGACCGGTCTGCGGCTACTCAGCCCCATACATAGCAAGCTGTAATGCACTGTGTGTTCGGACACCTTTCTATCATGGCCAACATGAAGTTTATCAGCAATTTGTGCTACAGTAGCTCTTCTGTAGCATCGGACCAGACGGGCTAGCCTTCACTCCCCATGCGCAACAATGAGCCTTGGGCGCCCATGACACTTTTGGTAGGTATTAAACACTGCATAATGGGAACACCCCACAAGACCTGCCGTTTTGAGATGCTCTGACCCAGTCGTCTAGCTATCTCAATTTGGCCCTTGTCAAATTCGCTCAGACTTTACGCTTGCCCATTTTTCCTGCTTCCAATAAATGAAATTCAAGAACTGACTATAAATGATATTCACTTCACCTGTCAGTGGTTTTAATGTTGTGGCTGATCAGTGTATGCAGGTATATCCTGGTATCCAGGTATGTCCTGACCTCCTCACACACACGCTGTTGAAATGCATATCTACTGTTGTTGTGTTTACCTTTGTCTCCTGTTATTTACCAGCAATTATGTCTTCTAGCGTTGCTTTGTGGCAGCAACGGCTCCAATGTGAGTATTGCCACCTTGTGGATCCACTAATTAGTGCAAATAACTAACTAATATCTAATAATTAATGCATGCATATTCTGCACGTTCAAAGATGCACAGTTAGAAAAATCGGGCTTCACACGTTCAGTGCTCGAGCAGTCTGCTGATGACGAGATTTGCGTCATGCATCCTGTACGAGAACACTGAGCGTTTGCCTCTGACCGAAGTATACTTTGGTCTTAACTATACTAGTATTCAGAAGATGTTTTGGTATATATCACTGAGTGCATGCATAGGAATTGTGTTTTTGCGTTACAGTGTCGATTCTGTTGAAGATTGGGAGTCTCTAATGGAACAAAGTCCTGTGTGTTCAAAATCACCTGTGTCAGCCTCCGCCTTACCATCATCAAGGGATGAACTTTTTAAACAAGCCACTAAACCCTCTTCATTGCCAACGAGAGGCGGGAGAGGCCCTTAAATCCACCTCTGAACCCATCCTTAATCCCACTCCCGAAACCACGCCTAATCCCACTCCTGTACCTACAACTATCCCTAGTACCATTCTGATATCAACCTTTATACCCACCTTTGATCCCAAATCTACTTCTAAACCCTTGCTCTCATCAAAACGGAGAGGACGGCCCCCTAAACGTATGTCTAAATGCACCCCTAATGTTGATCCCAAATTCACCTCTACACCAACCCCTAACCCTATCCCTATTTACATTTTCACACCCATGCCCAATCCCACCCCTGAAGTCAAACCCATCCTTAATCCAACTCCCATTTTGACCCCTAATGGAATCATGAGATCTACCTCTGAAACCAACCTGGAGCCCACTTCTAATCCCACCATCCCCGGCAACTCTAAACCCAACCCTGAACGCAATCCCACTTCTGAAGCTACCCCTAAATTTACCCCTATCAGAGAGAATTCAAAGTCTACTGCAACTTATTCACTGAGGCAAGCCAGAAGAGGGTCAACTTTTGATTCTTATTGGACAAAAGAAGCAATTGCCTGTGAGCCAGATAAGTGGTTTGATATCACCGTTGAGGATAGGGAACTGGCACTACCAGGATTCTGTCCCAAGCAACCTCCAGGCCCACAGCTTGTGATGGAAAGAGATTATACTCCCTTGCAGTTGTTCCAGCTGTTTTTTACCAACTCTGGTATAGAGACAATTGTCAGGAACACCAATTGCTATGCCGAGAAAAGGGCAGAAGCTGGAAAGAAGTTCCTCTGGGTGCCTCTCACAGTCAAGGAGTTCCACTCTTATTTGGCATTAGTTGTGTACATGGGTTTGGTGAAGGCGAAGTCTCTTGTGGACTACTGGGCAAGAAAGATGATGTACAACTTTTCATACCCTCAGTCCGTCATGTCTAGAGCAAGGTTTCAGGCCATATCTTGGAATCTTTACCTCTGTGATCCTCAAGAAGATGAAGAAAACAACAAAAAGAAAGGCACTCCAGGTTACGACCAGCTGCACAAAATTAAGCCTCTGTATACTGAAATTGTTTCTGCATGTATGACGCATTTTCACCCTAACAGAGAGATTACCGTAGATGAGAGAATGGATGCTACAAAATCGAAGATTGGATTAAAAAGATATTTGAAGGACATGCCAACCAACTGGGGTTACAGACTCTTTGTTCTTGCCGATTCCTCCAGCAGATACACCTGGAATTTCTTTGTGTACGATGGAAAGAGTTCCATGTCAACAGGGAAAGGTGTCGGTTACGACGCAGTAATGAGATTACTGGATCATGAACTCCTCGGCACAGGTTACAGGTTATACGCTAACAACTTCTACACCAGTACAACCCTTTTCTTGGATTTGTGGCAAAACAACATCCTTGCATGTGGCACTCTTCGTCATACTTCTAGTTTACCAGAGGTTAGCGATGTGAGCAGAAGAGCTGAAAGAGGATCCATCCACTGGTGTCGACAAGGTCCGCTTCTGTTTCTCAAATGGATGGACATGAAAGAAGTCGTCTTGTGTTCCACGATGCACAAGGCGTATGTGGGGGATACCATCAGTTGGAACGTCAAGGATAATAGTGGTGATTGTAGTGAACGTCACATCCCAATACCACCTGCTGTGAAGGACTACAATAAGTTTATGGGTGATTTGGACCTTTCAGATGCCCTGATGGAGTATTACAATGTCGTCCACAAAACCAAAAAATGGTACAAGAACTACTTCTTCCATTTTCTTGAAATTGCGGTGGAGAATAGTTACATTCTTCACCAGCAAATGGCAAAAGTACAGAACAAGACCCCTCTCAGCCAGAAAGTGTTCAGGGAAACACTGGTATCTGAGCTGGAACATGTTGGCAAAGGCAAGAAGCCCTTAACATCTGCATCCCAAGATCCCACCAGTGTGCTCTCTGCACCTGATAGCTTGGACATGGAGTCGTCTCTACCAGCCTCACTTTTCTCATTCACATGGACTGAACAATGCTTTCCGGAGTATTTTGGTTCAGATATTACATATGGGATGAAAAATTGTGTCCTGTGTAGATTGTCAGGACATAAAGTTCAGACTCCTATATTCTGTACGTACTGCAGGGTGCCATTGTGCTTTGAGTCCTCGCGGAACTGCTTCAAGAAATGGCACATTAAGGGATGTGCCATTTAGAACATTTAGAAGCTTTAGATTAGATTTCTTTGTACATTGTATGTTTCCTTGTCATTTTATATAGCTTTCTGTCATTTTATATGAACTTGGTTCATACTTGTGATAATTATGACTATAAAACACAACAAAAAAACTATGTTGTCTTTTGTTTTCTACTTTTTTGTTTTTAATCAATGCTTTCTTAAAGTGACTAACAGTAGGTGCACACATTGTGTTAAAGGCAAAGTGTGTACTTTTTGCACCACTAGTGGCACCAAATGGAATTGCAATCTGTTTGTTTGAGCAGCTCAACCAATTTCGCTTGTATGCTAGTGGCACAGAAATTACACAATTCACTTTTCAACAGCAGATGGCCAGGACAGATGGTTGAGAATACACAATGCTTGGTATGATAGACGGCCATAGCAATCAAAGTTGTATATAAAACGAGTAAACAAGTGGTTGAAATATATGCGAATGTGTGTGTGTGTGTGTGTGTGTGTGTGTGTGTGTATATAAATTATATATAATAAATTTTTATATATATATATATATATATATATAAAAATTTATTCTGACTTCACTGTAGGTAATACGCATATAAGTAAGTTTTTCATAATTTTTTAAAAGTTGTTGATTTGTTGAAGTGTCTCGCATCAGACAACCAGACCTCTTCTCAAACTCCCTGTACAAATTTGCTTTTGTAATGGCATTTGTACATTGCAATTAAATATATTCACAGTAAAAATATGTTGTAATGATGTCTTGAGACTTCTCTCAAAAGCTAGGTCTCTTCACAATGTTTCCATATTTTATTTTGGTGGCATAAAATTAAAGGAGCTGTAAGAAATATTTTTCATGGGAAGGTATGCAGAAAATGTTCCTACTCCCTGAAAGATATTAATGAAATAAAATGGTCTCAATGGCATCTTTGGGGGGGCGGAGTTTTGGAAAGAGGGGGCGTGGCTAATACAACGGTTCAGTGCGTTGACGTTCCAGAACGGCTAAAATTGCTTGCAGCACCTTAAAGACGTAAGCTATTTGCAATGAAATTATGACGTTTCTCAGTCACAGTTTGTTTTTTAGAAATCCAAATACATAATTTGCACCCAATGCATGTACATTAGAGGTAGACTGGTATATCAGTTTTACCGATTAATCTGTGCCGATAATTGCTGTTTGGAACTATCGTTATCGGCAAAAATCTGTGCCAGTAGTTGCCGATAGCTTTTTCATAATTCATTTCAAAATAAGAGTCCCTAGCATATTTCAGGCTTGTTTATATTTAAAAGTCCTGCGTTATGCACCAAATCTTCATTTTTTTCTGGTTATTTTGGGGATTTTGGATAACTGCATCTGAGATTTTATTCATTTAGGACTCTTTGTGCCCATCATGGTAAGGAAAGAATAAGATTTATTTTTTTGGACATTAAAAAAAACCGATTTAAAAAACCATCGGCCAGTTAATCGGTTATCGTCCTTATCCACCACTTAGTTATCGGTATCGGCAAAATCCACTATAGGTCGACCTCTAATGTTCATTATTTGTCATATCTTGCATTAAGTTTGACAAATGTACAGTAATATCCCCCCCCCCCCAATTTTATCTTATTGTAATATTAAAAAAAGTATAATTTTCATATTTGTATTTTATTTTTGGGGATTAAATGTAACTTGGACATTTCTTGACAGTTTTTGAGAGATGCACCCGAAAACACCCTCATAGTAGGTTGTTGAAGTTGATTTTTGCAGTTTAGGTGTGTCTTCTGACATTCCAATAGGGAATCATCATGGCTATATATACATTTGTATCATTTTATTAGAAAAAAAGTTGTTCTTTTACATGTCACTATTTGGGTAAGCTAGCAAAAATGACAGTAGGAAGTACTTGAACAAACAAAGGGTGGGGGGTTACTGTAAGTGTACTTTTGGTCTTTAGTCATTTCTTTGTTTTGAGATGTTTTTGGGCAGGCAAATTCATAAATAAATATAAATTAATAAATAAAAGCAACAAGAAATTTGCTTACATTTTTTAGGAGCATAAAGAGTTGCTGTTGCAGATTCGTATCATACTGTTGGACAGTGAAATTTATACACCTTGTATTCTCTCTGGTCTACATTGTTTCTGCTTCCTTTCTCAGTCCCTGGGGGTGCTGCGTTCCTCTGATCTCAAGCCTTACATCATCTTCATCAGGCCTCCTCTTCCTCCTCAGGAGCGACTGCCCACCCTGCGGACCAGAGGAGGGAAAAAACACATGGTACCTCCATTCTCTTACAGAACATAACAATAACAATTTTATTTGTATGGAACATTTCACACACAAAATACAACAAAAAGTATAACAAATATATATATATAAATTGGTGACAGTTAAATTAATAAAAATGTAAATTAAAAATGAATACAATAATTCAAGAGGCTTAAAATACATTAATGTATGAACTTAAAAGTTATATATTCGAAAGCTTAAAAGACCTAAAAAATTCTGTTACATAGGCGCCAACGCTGTTAAAAAAATAAAAGTAAAACAACATTAAAATCAGTCCTATTTTTAGACACAACATTTATGAGTCATGATGTCTTAAATATTTCACATATATTTATATATTTTTAAATCTCGCCTTCTCTTGTCTCGGTAGAGCAGCTTTGTAAGGAAGTATATTAATGACAAATGTCTTTGAAAAGCATGCTAAATTGCATCAATTGAAAAATAAAAGCATTGCATTAACAGTGCTTGCATTTTTGGGGGGATGCAATTTCATATGGTTGTATATTGAAGCTGTAAATATTTCAATTGAAAACGTTTTGCAAAAAAATTAACTATTAAAAATTCAATAATAAATAGTCACCTTAAAAGTTCAGTTCCAAAATATAGATTTATTATTATTTATTTAAACTATTATTCAACAGGTTATATTCGGTCCACTATATTTCGCTTTACAAATTCGCCTCTAAAATTTCAGCAGTTCAAATTCAGTTTGAAATTCAACCCTGTACATTCTGGCATTGTAGGAAAAGCTGTAGAGTGCTGTTGCACAATCACTTGCTGCTACTTGGTTTCACCACTAGGTGGTGTAATTGGGTGTTGCGCTGTTAATGCAATGTGTCGTTTTTTTAATTAGTGCAATTCATTGTGTTTTTTTGTTTCAGAAATATTTGTCATTAATACACATTTTAGCTTGTGAATAAATGCATCATTTTATTCTCTCTAACGTGTCCGTTTGTAGCCAGGGGACGTGAGTGCGATACAGATCTCGGAGAAGGCTCGTGAGATGGAGCACAGCTACGGTCACTTGTTTGACACTGTCATTACAAACAGCGATCAGGACAAGAGCGTCTTTGAGCTGCTGCAACTTATTGAAAAACTGGACACTGAACCGCAGTGGGTTCCATCGGCCTGGGTCTATTAAAACTCTCTCAATCAATCAAGAACAGCTTCCATTCAGAAGGAATGGTGCATTTTCAGTGTTCAAGGCAAGAAATTAGTTTACATGTAATGTTTGGAGAGCGTACGACTGACAAGTTCTGACGAGTCCAACTGTTTTGAGATCAGATGATAAAAGAGTTGAGAGGCCATGAGAAGTATGTTCTAAATGGCTTTCTACTATTCTACTCGTACTGTTTTTGCAGTAGATTTACAGTGCACAGTATGCATACTGTATTTACTGTCAAATCTGCTGTTATTTTAATTCAATACAATCTACTGGACTCATTATTTGATTGTACTGCCAAAAGTTAAAACATTTTGGTAACACTATAGAATAAGGTTGTATTCGTCAACATTCGTGAACATGAACTAATAACGAACAATTATTTTAAAACACTCATTAATCTTGGTTAATGTTTGTTTACAAATATACAAATGCAATTGTAAAATTAGAAGTTGTATATGTTTACATTACTTAATGCATTCTAAATGTGAACAAAGAACAATTGTATGTGTATTACAATAATTAACCACGATTAATAAATGCTGTAAAAATATATTGTTCATTGTTAGTTCATGACACACAATGCATTAACTAATGTCATTGACGGCCTTAGCTATGTTTCACCCGTTTCAATTGAAATGGGCCCCGCCCTCCAAAGAGCCCCCAACTGACATGCCAGAATTGAATAATTCACCCAAAATGATATACTGTGTATGTGTGTGTGTGTGTGTGTGTGTGTGTATATATATATATATATATAGCTATATTGTGCTAAAAGAGCGTGAAGCACAGTTCATTGTAAATTACCAGCAGTTTCAGACATTTTTAATTCCCAAGCAAAATATGTTATTGCTGTTGTTAATTTAATATGAGGGAATTGTTTAAGCTGTTTTTATGTCAGCTGATACATAACGCATAGTGCTATTCAGTGCCGAGTAGTAGTTGTCGAAGGGCGAGGCTTTTCCTTGTTCCAAAGCAAAAATAATGGCATTGTTTCAGTTCTTAATTAAAGGAATTGTTTGGATTATTTCTATGCTGAGCAGTTGATGCTGAAAGTGCACATAATGCATTTAAGGTGAAGTCCGAATATATACCATATTGATGAAAACCAACTTGAATCTTTGCTTTTTTTTTATGGGGGGTAGGGCCCCACATTAACTCTTGAAACGGGCCCCCAGATGCTTAAGGCCGCCACTGACTAACGTTAATGAATAGAACCTTATTTTTGCATTACAAAAATTGGATTAAAAATGCACAACATCAAGAGTTTTATTTCTGAAATGTTAACTGTAAGCCATTTACTGAATTAAACGTGCAACACCTTGAAGTCATGTGACGGCGTGGCATATGTACTGTTTCACATGCTGTTTGTTTTTTTAAGCTGTATTAGGGCTGCACGGTTATGACAAAAATCATAATTGTTGATTATTTCCCTTGATATTGTAATTGCGATTATTCATTTCAATTAATAGAATTAACATTTTGTGTGAAGCAGCTGCATGCTATAGTCTTTACATACTGTAGGCTACAAATCCAAAACAAGCTGAAAACCTTGTTCCTCATTTGCTTTATTTTAATTGCATGGAAAACAAAGCTGCTACATGCCTCTGATTTACAATTGCATTCATGTACACAATTTTATTTTATTTTTTTTTAAATACGCAATGGGACTAGACCTAAATGGAGCTCTGTAATTGACACTTAGCGATTATTTAATTGTGCCAGCTGTAATTTTTTTCGATTAATTGTGCAGCCCTATGCTGGATGCAGTACACTAGTATTCCATTCCGAACATATCCATGATGCTGGAGTGCATGGCCGTAGAATACGCGGGGGATGCGTGGGACGTCCCCCTCACTTTCAATAAAACCCAAAGTTCCACTTTTTCACAGGGCATATTTGTGTTTACGCTGTGTCTTTCATACAGCAAATGTGTAAATGCTAAAGTTAAAATTCACTAGTCAATTTTTAATCGATTGACAGCCCTAAAATATATCTTATATATTTATTTTCATCTTTCGCTAAACATTCTGTCCCCCTCACTTTTGAAATGATTGCTGCGCCCCTGCTGGAGTGTATTGCATTTTGTCATCTGTATATTAACAGACTTGTGAGCAGTTTCATAGTACTTTAACTTTGTTTCTGTATTATTGTATCAGTGAAGTGAATACCTGTTGCAGTTTGTAAATGGACGGATGGATAAACAGAAATTTAATCTTACATTTTCTGCAGTAACAAGTGTATTATTTAAGAGATTGACAGCATTAACTCTGAATGTTTCTTGTCATCCATGAACAGTTGAATGTATAATTTGACAAATAATGCACTTGAGCTAAAACATGTTTTTCATTTAAAAAAAAAAAAATAAAGTTCAAAGATCTTCAGTTTTTGTGTAACCGGTTGAGTTAAGGGCTAAACTCCAATTTGTATTATGTACAAATTAAAAGGTATTTGAATAACTTTAACCAATAACCAACCATTCTAGTATTGAATGCACAATTTTTTATGATCCTCTTAAAATGTTGGCCTGTCATGTGTTTAACAGATGTTCAATGGAAATTATTTTTGTTAGAACAATAAAATATAATTTAAGTATAACACTTAAGCAAAACTGATGACTTACCTTAAAAATAAGGTAAGTGCCAAAATATCGGTATCAGCATTTTTAATTTTTTGCTAAATCTGTATTGGTTTAGGCCAAACAAAAAAAAATCATTTTGAATTGAACATTAACTAAATGCCTGACATTGGAAGAGGTAAGACCTGAAATCTCAACTCAGCACTTACAAAGCATCTGGCAGAAGAATTAACAAACCTCACATGACCATTTACAACATTTAATGAAATTAAAGTCACAGGAAGTGAGAGCACAAACCTGCTGGACCTAAAGGGGAAAGTTATTTCTCAACCGTATGGAAATGTCTGGGCTAACCTTAGGTAAGGGTTATGATCATTCAAGTGAACATACAAGTATAATCAACGTTCAACAATGAATCCTGCCCAAGCTAAAAGTAAACATGAGATGTTCATCACAGAATCTTCTCACTAGATAACAGGGATAGGTTGCATTAATTTACACATGCACTGAGACTCCACAAAATATGCATAATTTCATGGAATGGTCATTTAAACTAATTACTTCAACAGTTAAATATCAGTAGGACCTCTGAATCCAGACAACCAAGTAGAACATTTTCGTTACATCTTTTGTGACGTTATTTTTCACTCTTACAAATGAGAAAAACAGCACTAATGTATACACAAAACAAATCTGCTCTTTTCGAAAGACGTGTTAAGCTCGGCCGTACAGGCACAAGGAATAAATATGTGATTTCTGGGTGGGCCGTTCGTTGAGGAGCGCCACCCGGTGGTTTCGAGGTCTCATTCAAACAGCATGTCCTCGTCCGCCTCTTCACTTAGCATGTTCGTGGGCTCAGCGATCGGGCCCAGTTTAGCCAGGCGCTGCGCGATCTCTTTCTCCGTCCTCTCACGAAGCTGCTTCTTCTTCTCCTGGATCTTTTTAAGCCTGTGAAAGCAGAATGGATTTCAGTTACTGATACTTCATATTCTAAAAACTATTTCATTAAAGCAGGATGATTATAGTTTTGAATTTTGCATTTGGCTATCATTTTCAATTTAGTTTAATTTAGGTCTCACCTGTAGAATTCCTCTCGCTCCCGTTCGTCCAGCTCTGTAATGATGTACGTGAGTGTACGCTCGATCCGAGGAATAATCACTGAAAAGAACAACAGAGAAAAAAATTCAACCAAGCACGAGCATCAGATTGTTTAGTGTTTAAAAATAGTCAGGACTGTTTTATCTTGAATAGAGATCTCACCATGCTCGATGGCATTTACGCGGCGATTCGTGATCTTGATCGCTTCGTCCAACGTCACAAAGGAGGTCTGTCCATGAATAAATTGCAAATAGACATTGATTAACTTGTGCTAAAAATTTTGTTCTACCTTCAAAACCACAACAACAGATTTTTACTGAATTTTACTTGTAGTTGAAATGATGGCATCTTTACTTGGAAAATTGAAAATATCTTCAAAAGGCAGAGAAATAGAGACTCAATTGAGCTGTTTGGTAATTCTTGATGTAATATAAAGTATTAGTCTTTACCTGCAGGGAGGCCAGTTCCACCAGCAGCTCGACAGCTTTGGCGTAGTTCCTCTTCAGCCGAGACAGCTGCTCTCCACCCCGGGCCAGACCAGTTAGTTCATAACCTACAGAAACAAAATAAAACATCAAATCTGTCGAACTGAAATGATGAATATGTGCTGAGTTCAAAGGGACTTCAATGTCACACATTTTCAAAAACCTTTGATATATAAAACATCAAAAGAAAGAAACACTTACTGTCTCCGCCCTCCTGGTAATGCTCAAACACAGGTAGAGTAACACCTGGGAACAAACACAGGTAACGGTCATGATCTAGTTGTTAATTACTGTCAATGCTCTATTAAGAATAAACAAGTTGGCAAACCTGCAACATTGTCCCTCTTTGCTCTAACCTTCACCTGCGCCTTGTTCACATTCTGAATGACTGTGGTACTGATGGGAACAGAATTAAGATTAGGCATTTGATGAGATCTGGTACTAGATGCATCAACGTTATAAGAGACATTTATGATATTTTCTCTACCTGAAGTCACCAGCAGCAAATTTGGCCTCAGCTAAAGAAAAGGCGGCTTCTCTCATCACCTCACCCATCAATGTCTTAGTCTGGAAGATCAAAGAAAGTTCATTAATTTATTAATGCATAAACACATTCATTTAATTGATTACCTACATCAGTAAATACCAAATATGTACATGATTGACAGATTGCATTTTTTAAATTTAAGTACTAAAAATGCACATTCACTAGGAAAACTTCTTGAATACAAATATTAAATAAAATAGGATTTACCTCAATGATTTTTCTAAGAATTTGCCGGAATCGCATGGAAAGAGCATCAGCTTTCTTCTTCAGCAAACTCCTGCCCGTTTGAGCTCCTTTCAGACGAGCTTTCATAATGCTCTGAGCCCTGATAAAAAAACAAATAAAATAAAAATACAATAAAAATTAGGGCTGTCGATTTATTAATTCAGTGTGATTAATCATATGAAAAATAACGCGCAAAAATTTTACGCAATGAATCATGTCCCCGGGCCGTAACATGGACTGTTCCTACCATCAGAGCAATTCAAGTTTGAAGTACCACCTGTTTTCAGCAGGGGGCAGTAAGCGAAACAAGACAGCACTGACAATGCAATACAGCTATCCAGTGAAAACCACAACTATGACATCAACACCATTGCTGTTTATTTATGTACTATTTAAAGGTGCACTCAGTAATTTTTTTCCTAATAAAAAGTTTTCCTCCCATAAAATTAATTAGTACATTTGAAACGCATGAATAAAATCATGAGCACACACATGAGATGAGGACCAGTGCTGGGGAAGCTACTTTGAAACTAGTTTGACAAGCTACTCATAAGTTAAACTGTTTAAACTACAGTCAAGCTAGCCTTTTGGACAAGTAGTTAGTCACTATCAAAAAGTAGCTAGCTACATTGAAGCTACTTAACCCTGTAAAGTTAGACATATGCTAGACTTATTTTTTGACATTAAAATGTTTTTAGTACCATTACACAAAACATAAAAAGAAATAGTAAAAAAAAGACATTTTTGCACATTTTTTTTATGTCTCATATCTGATATAGTTTGCGTTTGCTCCAAATAAAGGAACACTGAATAGACTAATAACATCAAGAAGGAGTGGCACTGAGGTTGCTGGATTTGAAATAAATAAAAGCACATCATCTGCATGTAAGGCTATTTTGTGATGTCTCTCCTCCGTCTGTAAGTCCTCAATTGCTGGGTCACTCCTAATTGCTTCGGTCAAGACGACATAAACACTAAAATGACTGCGTGCAACTTTAAACGTTTTTTTTCATGATCCATAACACCTATATGTTTGCTAATTTTTTGACACTGGCAAGAAAGGCTTATAGTGCATGTAATGACTTTTAGGCTGCAGCAGTTACGTCATGTATGGGTCACGTAGCTGACACGCTTTGGGCGAAAACCAAGGAGGAGGACACTGCTGGAAACTTAAAAATGAGCGACAATGAGGAGAGTCAATCGTCCACTTAAGACCTTAAATCTTAAACGTAATATACTTCTTAAACTTCAAATTCAAAGGAACCTTAACCTATGGAGTTCACTTGTAAACAAACATTTAGGTTTACATTTATTCTTGAGGTCTAACAAAAATGTGGAACGCATTTCCTTCCCCATTAATGGTAAGAAACATATATGGTGATAAATATACGTGGATATCAAGTGATATGAAAAGAAAATGTGTGATAATATTTTTGGAATAATATCCTTAGAAAAGCCCTTATTATAAATCTATTTTGGACCGATTGATGAATTCAGTTGCAAAATGGATTGCTGTGGATCGTAGGCCAGTGATAGGCTTATGTTCAATAATATGCAAATAAACAATATATTGCCTTCTAAAGCCACTTTTTGTATTGTCTTATCAATGCTTTACACAGCTGACACAATAATGTCATGCATTTTAATTAACTGAATTATTTTTATAATATGCATTACATTTATAATTATTTAAATATAATTATTTACTGAATTATTGTTATTCGGGGGGCTTTCTCAGCAAATATTGTGATTAAAATATTTGCATTTTTAATTGAATTACACAATATGCCTATTAATTAAATTAAAGTAACATTAAAAAAAAAAAAAAAGATCTTTTACTATTTCCTGATAACAGCTATTGTACATATGTAAATCATTCGTGCATGTCTTATACTTTATGGTTCTATATTTCAAATGTTCAGCAGACTGTCGTGGAATGAAGAGCTCACATGACAATGAATAATGTCACTTCCCTTTATGAGTGCATTTGAAATGATTGTGCAATTTAATTGCACTTGATTTATATGAAAAAACGACTAAAACCTACATCCGAAAATTTATATTATTCTAAAGACTAAAGGTATCTGCATTGTAATAAAAATGTATGTTGATATATACAATACAATAGCCAGTGTTGGGTGTAATGCATTACTAAGTAATTAATTACTGTAATTACTTTTTCATTGAAAAAAGTAAAGTAAGGGATTACTCTTAATTTTTCAGTAATGTAATTACAGTTACTTCTGATGTAATTACATTAAATACTGTATAGAGACTTTAGAACATTTCTATATAAAACAATGGTGAATTTAAAATCAAAATTTAACGTCTAATGTTAAAATGTATGTTTTCTAATTTAACGCTGCCCCTTTAAATTCTTTGGCCAGATTATGAATAATTTATGTGATTGTATATTATTTATTTGAAAGAATTAAAGGAACAGTTTCATGTCTATCCTTGTATTTTTCATCTGGTCGAGATTGACAAGGTTTTAGAAACATTCACTCATTTCGTGCAAATAAATGAATTTGAATCTGATTCATTTGACAAAGATATATACTCACATTCTAGAGGGAAATACGTCGATCCGATCTTTTGCGGACATCTTCACTCGTTAAGTTAAACACTATATCAAACGATCTGACTATGGTGCTTTATTGTTAAAATGAACAAACCAAACGATTAGTTATAGTGTCAAATTATTTTCAATCGCATTAAAATGAAAATAACATCGGTGTGACCGTCATCTCGAGCTACACGACGCAGGATTTGATCAGCTGACTGCAGGGTCACCTGACTCCTGAACTCGGGGATTGGTCACGTCACTTCCGGGCTTGAAACGAGCGTTGTCATATTTCAAAATAATAGTTTTATTTTATTATTATTATTATTATTATTTATTTATTTATTTATTTTGCATTAAATTAAATTGATAAAATGAGAATAAAAGTATGGAAAATTGTAGAAAAATAATTAAGAATAAGTGTGTATGATGTAGGCACAAACCAAATACTAAGAAACGAATCATTTAACACTTGTGCGACCTTCAAGACATTTTTGTCTGTTTCATTTTTGTTTTTTCGATCATTTTGTCTGTGTTAATGCCAACGGCATACATTTTACCAAAGGTGTGTATTTTTGGGGGGAATATTGATATTTGAACCTCAGTTCCTGTAATACATCTATAATACACTGTGTACACAAAATAGTTACACTCGGGACCTTCAGGACAAAAATGTCCCCATTGAAACCCATTAAAACTGCAATATTTGATCCCAGTGCCATTAAAGCATAAAATCATGAATTCTATGATATTATGCTTTCATTCTGGAGCCCTGGCTTCAAAATTTAAAAATTTAATATTTTCCACTAGATGGCGCCATTTTTCTCATGTATAGCCTATGGAGCAAATACATGCTTTTTTCCTATTCTCTGTTTGCTGTATTATAGAGCACTGCAGGCCAGTTGAATAAATGATGCAGCTAAAATTGTGTGTGTTGGCATGTGTATTGAGAAATTTGTGTGTGTGTGTGTGTGTGTGTTTGTGTGTGTCATTATGTAAACAAACTGGCATTTAAAGGGTTAAAATCCTGAAAATGAATGAATATTTGGTAGTTATGATCAGGACTGATGTTGGTTAAAAAAATTAACTCATTGAAAGTGGAAAATAATATTAATATATAATATCATTATGGCAGTTTTTTGAAGCAGATATTTTTGCCCTCTAAGGACCTCTGAGTAACTTTTTTAAATTGATGCACAAGGGTTAATATGTAGTTATATTATATTATATTATATTATATTATATTATATTGTCATTTTCATATTGGCATTTTGTGTGGAAAGAGATCTACTGCTAACTTTGGAGATTAATTTTGATTATGGCATTTAAATTCATGAAAATTGATGTACAATCCATGTGTGAAACAGCAGTTTTTGAAAGTTTTTTTAAAAAGATTTTGGGGGCAAAACTGGTCAAGGCAAAAAGTTGTGGGGACATGTACCACTCGTACCACCCATAAATGACACCTAGGCTGTACATCACTGTGTTTTTCAGGACCAGGGGTGTCATGCACATATTTTTTGAGGGGTCACCAAGGTAAACCCCCACAGGCCCCCTTCATCTTGTGAATGAGCTTGGCAAGCGCCGAGGGACTATGTAAAACTACCTTTTGTTACTTAAAGTTGCTATAATGAGTGGAAAGGAGAAGATTTACACTGCATGAAGAAAAGAGTGTACAGATGCCGCAAAACCCATCAAATGCATTTCAGCACTAAAGAAAATGCGGCCCTGCACTGATGATGATTCTTCAGGCATCCCTCCACCTCCCTATCTCCACCTTTGTATTTCATAACGCCTATACCAATTATTTTAAAATTGTCTTTCTATTTCTTACTTCCAGATAGTCCAGGACTATATGAACCAGTGAACATGAGAAATCTATATAAGATTATGAAAAAATAAAATAATTGACTGTTTCACAGAGAGCAAGCGTTAACTGCACTTAAAGTTGATGCAGTTCATTTATTTTTTTATTTTTTTTCCAGAACGAACACTTTCATTTGGTGCTCGACATCTGAATACAGATTTCTGCCACAATCTTTCATTTTTCAATGCAATAATCATTTAATTTAATTATAAAAGGTACAAATGTGTTTTTTTTTAAATAATCCATAAAAAATCCTCTTGGCTCAGAAATCTAAAGGGGCACGTGCCCCGTCAGTCTGAATGGGCATGACGCCTCTAATTCAGGACATTTACGCCAATTTTACACCATTATAGAACAAAAATATTTCAGAGTGTCAGGTGCAAACAATGAGTTTATAAATATTTTATCAATCCATAATTAATGTATAATTTATGTTTCTCCTCCAATAATAATAATAAAAAATAAAATAAAAAGCATAAGTTGAAGATCTGAGTGACTTTTATTATGAATTTCCTTCCTTCTTTGTGTTTGTTGCTGCTGGCTTCACTCTTTCCTGTGTAGCTTGATCAATGTCCCACGAACACCCGCGGAAATACTGGAGTTTACAGTCATTTAAAGAGTTTAAAGTCAGCCCTTTTGTGACATCCGTCAGGTGAGATTGAGTTTTCTACACGTCCACGGTACTTTTACTTGTATTCCGTTCATATCTGGGATGTTATGATGGCTGCTGCCGTAAAGCATGTGTGCCGCATGGACTCTGATGAACCACTATCTGGATGTTTGTTGGCCAGATCAGATAGAGAGGATGGACAACTAAATGATAGATATGATATGCAGACATATATAGATAGACAGACAGGCAGAGAGAGAAATAAAGAGAGAGAGAGATAGACAGATATATAGATAGATAGAGAGATAGATAGACAGACATATATATATATATATAGAGAGAGAGAGAGAGAGAGACAGACAGAGAGAGATAGGTAGACATATATATAGAGAGAGAGAGAGATAGACAGACATATATATATATAGAGAGAGAGAGAGAGAGCTAGATAGACAGAGATATATATATAGATAGATAGACATACAGGTGCATCTCAATAAATTAGAATGTCGTGGAAAAGTTCATTTATTTCAGTAATTCAACTCAAATTGTGAAACTCGTGTATTAAATAAATTCAGTGCACACAGACTGAAGTAGTTTAAGTCTTTGGTTCTTTTAATTGTGATGATTTTGGCTCACATTTAACAAAAACCCACCAATTCACTATCTCAAATAATTAGAATATGGTGACATGCCAATCAGCTAATCAACTCAAAACACCTGCAAAGTTTCCTGAGCCTTCAAAATGGTCTCTCAGTTTGGTTCACTAGGCTACACAATCATGGGGAAGACTGCTGATCTGACAGTTGTCCAGAAGACAATCATTGACACCCTTCACAAGGAGGGTAAGCCACAAACATTCATTGCCAAAGAAGCTGGCTGTTCACAGAGTGCTGTATCCAAGCATGTTAACAGAAAGTTGAGTGGAAGGAAAAAGTGTGGAAGAAAAAGATGCACAACCAACCAAGAGAACCGCAGCCTTATGATTGTCAAGCAAAATCAAGAATTTGGGTGAACTTCACAAGGAATGGACTGAGGCTGGGGTCAAGGCATCAAGAGCCACCACACACAGACATGTCAAGGAATTTGGCTACAGTTGTCGTATTCCTCTTGTTAAGCCACTCCTGAACCACAGACAACGTCAGAGGCGTCTTACCTGGGCTAAGGAGAAGAAGAACTGGACTGTTGCCCAGTGTTCCAAAGTCCTCTTTTCAGATGAGAGCAAGTTTTGTATTTCATTTGGAAACCAAGGTCCTAGAGTCTGGAGGAAGGGTGGAGAAGCTCATAGCCCAAGTTGCTTGAAGTCCAGTGTTAAGTTTCCACAGTCTGTGATGATTTGGGGTGCAATGTCATCTGCTGGTGTTGGTCCATTGTGTTTTTTGAAAACCAAAGTCACTGCACCCGTTTACCAAGAAATTTTGGAGCACTTCATGCTTCCTTCTGCTGACCAGCTTTTTAAAGATGCTGATTTCATTTTCCAGCAGGATTTGGCACCTGCCCACACTGCCAAAAGCACCAAAAGTTGGTTAAATGACCATGGTGTTGGTGTGCTTGACTGGCCAGCAAACTCACCAGACCTGAACCCCATAGAGAATCTATGGGGTATTGTCAAGAGGAAAATGAGAAACAAGAGACCAAAAAATGCAGATGAGCTGAAGGCCACTGTCAAAGAAACCTGGGCTTCCATACCACCTCAGCAGTGCCACAAACTGATCACCTCCATGCCACGCCGAATTGAGGCAGTAATTAAAGCAAAAGGAGCCCCTACCAAGTATTGAGTACATATACAGTAAATGAACATACTTTCCAGAAGGCCAACAATTCACTATAAATGTTTTTTTTATTGGTCTTATGATGTATTCTAATTTGTTGAGATAGTGAATTGGTGGGTTTTTGTTAAATGTGAGCCAAAATCATCACAATTAAAAGAACCAAAGACTTAAACTACTTCAGTCTGTGTGCACTGAATTTATTTAATACACGAGTTTCACAATTTGAGTTGAATTCATTTATTTCAGTAACTTTTCCACGACATTCTAATTTATTGAGATGCACCTGTATATATATAGATAGAGAGAGAGAGATAGATAGACAGAGAGAGAGAGAGATAGAGACAGATATATATATATATATATAGAGAGAGAGAGAGAGATAGACAGATATAAATATATATATATATATATAGAGAGAGAGATATAGATAGATGGATAGAGCGAGAGAGAGATAGACAGAGAGAGAGAGAGATAGATAGATGAAGTTTTTATTGATCACTGAAGGGAAATTAATGTATACCTACATACATTAACAACAGTGGCAGCAACATAGAATATAAACTACACTGTAAAATATACAACCTGCAATATATGGAAAACATAACATGTTTGTTCATAAATGATTTAAACTGATACAAAACACACATATGTTTATACATATATGAAACATATTTTTCAAAATACTAAAAAAAGGCAGTTTTCACATATGTAAAATACATTGTCCCACTACAATACTAGTGGAATCTGAATATGTACGCTGGCAGCCAGAAGTTTGGAATAATGTACAGATTTTGCTCTTATGGAAAGAAATTGGTAATTTTATTCACCAAAGTGGCATTCAACTGATCACAATGTATAGTCAGGACATTAAAAATGTATTCACATCAAAAAATCCTCCACGTGCAGCAATGACAGCTTTGCAGATCCTTGTTATTCTAGCTGTCAGTTTGTCCAGATACTCAGGTGACATTTCACCCCACACTTCCTGTAGCACTTGCCATAGATGTGACTGTCATAGATGTCTTGTCGGGCACTTCTCACGCACCTTACAGTCTAGCTCAGGGGTCGGAAACCTATTGCTCGCGAGCCACAAGTGGCTCTTTGTTAAAAATCTAGTGGCTCACCGGATGTCTCATCATTCACTAACACATGATCGTTTAAAACTTTCTATAGATTTGTCATACAGCCTACTCCTGTTGAACAAGGTTTGAAATGATCACCTGCCAAATATGGATTTTTCATGCGGTGTATTTTGCTGATGTACCAACCACTGTGGAAGGAAACCTGTAAGACTTCTCGGAGTGATATATAACATGAAATTAGACACAAAGATGCGCGTTTGATGAAAAGTGATTATATTTTGAAGAACAGACAAAAGAAAAGCCACCAGTGCACGTCTGATTTGATATGTGTGCGCAGTGCTGTTCACGAGTGCAATGAAAGCTCTTCTCCAAGACACGCACATGCATAGAGTTCTGGGCCTTGTTTTCCAATAACTATTGATCTTGGCGGTTAAGAGCATTTGAGCGATTTGACAAATGTTTGTTATTTTTTATTTGCGTCCAGGGTGTGATATAGCACCCACCACACTCCAAATGCGACGAGGCTCAATCCTGTTCGCGAGCTCCTCGTTCAAATGTATTTCATGCGCGAGTAAGTTTGCTCAACTACCCGCTACAGGTGGGTGACCTGTAAGACGTCTCGGAGTGACACATGACAAGAAATGGTGTTAGTCACAAAGACATGCGCTTGAAGAAACAGACTTTATTATATTTTTAAGGACAGACAAATGAAAAGCCGTCAATGCTTGTGTCTGATTCGCTGTTTGTTTAGAAGCGTGCAACAGGACCCTGTCTCGTGGAGCAAGCGCTTGTAAAGTGTTATCAATCCTTTTTCTCCGTTTCATTCGACTGAAAACTGTTTGCAAGAATAATGTAGTTTATGAGAATGCTGCACATGATCTCCGATCATCTCTGGAGGTGCTGTGAGTTTCGCTTTATTTCCACGGAGCAGTTCGCTCTTACACATTGTGAACGCAACTCTGCAGGTTCAGTAATATATACAGGTATCTTTGTATTAAAGAAACAAAGTAATACAAGACACACTCACCTTGATCCTAAAATTGAGTTCTATTTTATTTTCTTTAGGCAGCATTACAAACACAAATTCGATGAGTACACATTTGGCAGCACTTTTTGGGAACACATTAGGCTTATTTATTATGATGATTATTATCTTTACATTTAAAGTTGTCTTTAGTTCTTAGTAATTGTTCACCTGCTGTCATTGACGGATGCTTGTGTGATGGGAAATGGGGCCGTTGGAGACGGTAAATGTTTGGATATGGGGAGGTGGTTATATATATGATTCTTTTAATCACTTCGCTATTTTAATTGGTTTTTTCATTTGTTTAAAGTGCAATTTGAATTTAGGAAAATCGTTGAAGTGTTTTGTTGTAGGGGATTACAGCTTGAGCCCGTAGACCAGTAGGTTTGGAATGAAGACCACTGAGTCGAGGTGTCAATCAAATTAGTTGAATTTTACTGAAGAGAGTTGTTTGCAAAATCAAATGGCAGAAGTTAGCAGTACAAAAGCCTCTGAGTTCGAAGACAGTAGAATCACGAACTGAACTCACGTCCAAAAACATCAGTACTTATAGTCATATACAGCATCTCGTTGACGTTAATGCTATAGCTTCTAGAATTCTGATTGGTTACAAGCATAGATAACTATAGAACATTTCTGAACATGGTCATCGTGTACATCATTTATCTCATTGATTGTTGGCATGACGTTTTAGTTCCGTATATAGGATCCAATGGTCCGAGTCAGGTCCTAGGCCACGGACAGTCTTCCCTTAATAGGCAGTAGTAGGTCCAGTTGTCCACTTCTCGACTGCTATTCTCACTTTACTGAATTCCTGAAACAGAAATACCTTTGGAAAAACACACACACACACACAGTTTTTCCTATACAAGGTCTTATACTACAAAGCTTCTGTTGGAGACTGGCCTTATAATTTTGTTGACCATATAATCTAATATTTTTTACATATCTCCCAGCCCAAAAGGGAAGTTAAATTTTTCATGAACAATTGTAAAATGAAGTAATTTTATGGAGATCTGCACAAACATGTGTACTCAATTCCATATTGCAACGTTACCTATACATTTTTGCATATTTGTTTGTTTTTGTGTTTTTGAGTAGTCTATGGGCAATATAAACATTTTATTTTATTGAAAAACTTTGTTTTTGAAAATAGTAAATTATTCATTTGTGCTATGGCTCTTTCAAAAAAAAATGAATCAACCAAAAATTAAAAAATGGGCTCCTTAGTGAAAAAAAGGTTCCCGACCTCTGGTCGAGCTGATCCTACAAAAGCTCAATGGAGTTAAGATCCAGAACACTCTTTTCCAATTATCTGTTGACCAATGTCTGTGTTTCTTTGCCCACTCTCACCTTTTCTTTTTGTTTTTCTGTTTCAAAAGTGACTTTTTCTTTGCAATTCTTCCCATAAGGCCTGCACCCCTGAGTCTTCTCTTTACTGTTGTACATGAAACTGGTGTTGAGCGGGTAGAATTCAATGAAGCTGTCAGCTGAGGACATGTGAGGCGTCTATTTCTCAAACTAGAAACTCTGATGTACTTATCCTCTTGTTTAGTTGTACATCTGGCCTTCCACATCTCTTTCTGTCCTTGATAGAGTCAGTTGTTCTTTGTCTTTGAAGACTGTAGTGTACACCTTTGGATGAAATCTTCAGTTTTTTGGGCAATTTCAAGCATTGTATAGCCTTCATTCCTCAAAACAATGATTGACTGATGAGTTTCTAGAGAAAGCTGTTTCTTTTTTTGCCATTTTTGACCTAATATTGACCTTAAGACATGCCAGTCTATTGCATACTGTGGCAACTCAAAAACAAACACAAAGACAATGTTAAGCTTCATTTAATGAACCAAATAGCTTTCAGCTGTGTTTGATATAATGGCAAGTGATTTTCTAGTATCAAAAGATCAGTTTAGCATGATTACTCAAGGATAAGGTGTTGGAGTGATGGCTGCTGTCTAGATTTGATCAAAAATGCCTTTTTTCAAATAGTGATGGTGCTGTTTATTACATCAGTAATGTCCTGACTATACTTTACGATCAGTTGAATGCCACTTTGGTGAATTAAAGTACCAATTTCCTTCAGAAACAGCAAAATCTGCACATTATTCCAAACTTTTGGCCCCCAGTGTACATATATGCTTAAAAATATGAACTATAATTATATATTTCGGTCAGTGGCATGACGCTATTTTGTTTTCGTCCTGATCTATTAAATTATTCAAAAAGAAATATATATATAAAAAAAGTGCAATTCACACACAACGAATAGTTGAATTCACCTTTTCTAATCAGCATATTTTTCATTTGAGTTTAAAATCAATTTTGATGTTTTATTCTGGGGCTTAAAGTAAAAAATGTAATGTGGCGTAACCGTCCAGAGACATAAAAAACAAAAACAAAAAAAAAACATATATATATATATTTACCGTGTGTGTGTGTGTGTGTGTGTGTGTATATATGTATATATATATATATATATATATATATATATATATATATATATATGTAGAAAATGCTATAAAGGGTTTTCAGAAATGTATTGAAAAAAATTTGACACAAAGATTACATTTTTAAGAACTTGACAAGTGATTTAAACTAGATTTTTAAAATATATTTTTTTAACACCTCAGACAACCTTATTTGTCAATATGGCCATATATGAGATTTCTGTAGATATCATGGTTATGGATCATGTATCATGTAACTCATAAAATTATGGCTGAAAAATTATGGCAACATGTTGCCACCCAAATCCCATTATTTGCCCGGTGTTTTTATAATGATCTGAGTGCATATGGCAAGCCCTGATCGCTGCGGTTTTATTCCATGTAGAGATGCCGGGCCTCAACTGTAGGTTTTACCAGCACCGCTTCCCAGATGTGGAGGACGTGGTGATGGTGAATGTGCGCTCAATAGCTGAGATGGGTGCGTATGTCAGTCTGCTGGAGTATAACAACATCGAGGGCATGATCCTGCTGAGTGAGCTCTCCCGCAGGCGCATCCGCTCCATCAACAAACTCATCCGCATCGGACGCAATGAATGCGTGGTGGTCATCAGAGTGGACAAAGAGAAGGGTGAGTGCGGCTCATCGGCATTGTGTTGAGAAACAAAAATGAAGAGAGTGTGATTCTAACCTAGTGAAACTTTGGGGAGTAAAATTGTGGAAAAATCGTAAAGCAGCTATAGCCGGGTCTAAGGGGGAGCCAGTGGTGGAATTGCCACCCTTTATTTGCCTCAAGCCCCCACAGAAATGTCTGATGCCCCCACCCTGACTGAGAGCAAAACGATCAAGGGGCACTTCGCCCCCTCCGGAGTGACGGTGAAACGTTTAATGTTGCCCCCCTCCCCCATCAAAAAAGTGCCCCACCAAAGCTCGCATCCGAGTACCGGCCCTGAAAGCAACTATTTTTGGGGACATTCTCAATGGTTCATAAAGACACTACATAATGCTGTAATATTTTTATTTTGGGGTTAAACTATAGCAATTATAATTCATAATTATTGAAAGAGTATACTATTAATGGAATGAATTATAGCCTAATATAAAATTGACAATTTTGCAGGATACATTGATTTATCCAAGAGAAGAGTCTCTCCGGAGGAGGCCATCAAGTGTGAAGATAAATTCACCAAATCTAAAACCGTAAGTTACTGGTTTTCTGCTGTCCATGTAGACACAACCTAACATAGACAAGTGATGTGTTGTTTTCCATGTAAATCTGAGTGTTTGTCCAAACCATTAGCACAGTGATAAGCGATGAGTGAAAGGACATTTTGTTGGTCACTTGGTTCATGTTTTGCAGTGTCACGCTGGGTAGCCCCACCCACATTAAAATGTCACTGAAATCCGGCTCCACATAGATGCATGTTGAAGAATATTCCAGATTTTTAGAAGTTAAGCTTATTTGACTGCATTGATGCCAAAGTGTTCAGGGTTCCCACGGGTCCTTAAGAAGTCTAAAAAAAAAAAGTCTTTAATTCAGTTCTCAAATTTTAGGTCATAAAAAGTTTTAAATATCATAAATGTTATTACAAAAATCGAAATGATCGTTTAAAGAGGTCTTCAATTTGGGAAGTGCGATACATAGTGTAATGTGATTATTAAACTTAAAAAGGCTCAAATGAAATGCATGCGCTGCGTGCTTCAAAGTGAAGGCGCGGCACTGTTGCACATTCTCCAGGGAGCTCATGATGATTCCAGCAGATTCAGAGCGTTTCATAATTATGACATTTATGACAAGTGATCACCGATGATCTACCGCTGATGAATTCTCACAATGTTCACTTAAAAGTATTGATATTGTAATACGTTGTATACGATTGTAAGAGTGCATTTTGTTCCTTAAATGAGCAGCAGCTGGAAGCAGTGAAGCACAGACATTTCAAAATAAGAGTCCCCAGTTTATTTCGTGCTTGTTTGTAGCTAAAAGTCCTGAGTTATGTGTGTATATATATATATAAATCTGGTTATTATTGGTAATTTAGTTGCATTATAAACTGCATCTGGAATTTATTTCAGTTTGGACTCTTGTTTTTTCTGCAGCAACCCTGATGTTGATTACCACAAAAAAACATTTTTTAATCCAGGTTACAGTGAGGCACTTACTAATCAAGTTAATGCGCCAATATTTGGAGGATTTAAAAGCAGAAATGCAAAGCTTCTAATTTTTATAAAAGCACTTACATTCATTTTTCTGTTAAAACTAATGTCCACTCCTGGGCAAAAAAAACAATGGGCCAAGCCCAAAATGGCAAAACATTTAGCTTTTAATGGTCTCTACAACAAATCATTGGTCAGGAAATTAGCAAGAATTAAACTGGTTTATGAATGATTATTTGAGCTGTGAAGTTGTTTAAATCATAATTTCTATGGTCGTTTTAGGGTTTACGGCTTATGTCATCATTGCAATAAAGTTGACTTCCTATAACGTTACACACAAAAGGTTAGTAAGTGATTTCATCACAATAAAATCATGTTAACACACATATTGTTTATGTCTTGTGTTTATACTTTTGAAACAGTATTTTAATGGTTACGGATTGATCCCATTGACTTCCATAGTATGTGACTCACTGTGATTTTTGCTTTTTTAAAGAAAAGAAGCGAGGAGTAATTTTTGTGTGTGTGTGTGTGTGCTAATCAACATTATGCCACAAAAGCTGTCGATTGAGCTTAACTTGTATTGAACCTTAAACATTCCTTTTAAGCAGATATATTTAGATTGAGAGTTACTGTGTCACGTTGTCCAACATTTTCACTTTCAGTGAGGGCAGACAAATCACTTTTTACTATAACTGGAAAAAGTACTCGAGTTAGTGTCCTAACTTGCCTGGTTAGGACACAGTGTGTCAAGACTAGTAACTTTCATTAGTCTCATTCATCCAGGTTATCATAGAATCATGATGTAAAATGAATTTGTTACAACTGCACTCTTGTTGTTTGAAGATGTTTCACCACTCATCCTGTGGTTGTTCTGTTGTAGGTGTACAGTATTCTACGGCATGTTGCTGAAGTATTGGAATACACAAAGGACGAGCAGTTAGAGAGTTTGTTCCAGCGTACCGCCTGGGTGTTTGATGAGAAGTACAAGAAACCTGGATACGGCGCCTACGATGTCTTCAAACAAGCTGTCTCGTAAGCATTAAGCCAAAGAACTATCCATAGAGCAAGCTGTTGACCTGAACAGGATTTTCAGTTTTTTTTTTTTTTTTTTTGGTGCAGCGATCCCTCCATTCTGGATGGGTTGGATCTGACAGAGGAAGAGAGAGGTGTGCTCATCGACAACATCAACAGACGACTGACTCCACAGGCTGTCAAAATAAGAGCAGGTATATGCATGCTCCCCAGTGTTTCATCAAATATCTTGGCCTCTGAATGGACTATAAGCTCAATTTAGGGGTTGTTGGAAAGCTGACATCCAGAGCGTTGATATTTAACATTTCATTGTCAATACTTGATTACATATTTTGCTGTTGATTTGTTTATCATGCTTTTTCTGCTGGACATCTGAGATATAACACTGTATTATTTAAGCAAGCAAGCTCACAAACAAGTAAAAAAGGCTCAGTTTGAAGAGAATAGCCTAAGGTAAGAGCTGATATGGAGTTTTGGCTACTTTAGGGCTTACCGAAGTAGTGATCAGAGCAGATATGATACGTTTGTGTTTGTTGTCTTACAGAAATCATATTTCAATTCGTGATTCTTTTGATAGTCATTCGCACCTGCACAGTCACATACCTGAGAATGAGAGCTTTCATTTGATATATGACTTGTCTATTTAAGTGCCATGTGAAAAACGTTTCTGTTCATACGATTATTTCTACGTCCTCTAGGTGGCGCTTATTTGCGATGCAGTGTTTTAAAGTTTTTTTTTTTATATTTTATGTAACAAAAATGCTAAAGAGATGATATTCTTTGAAAAGTTCAGACAATTTAAGTGTAAAGTTTATTTGTTTATTTGCTTTTGATGTAACAAAGACTTTGTGGGCATGGAAAAAATATTAACCAGTAATATCATGGCTTAAAGTGTTTCATCATCCTCCCAAGCCAATCAAATCCTGATTGAAAATAAAGTCCTACGTTATTTCCCTGAATGTTCAGATTTGCTTGGAAAGATCACACATTATGGAAGTTAATGTGGTCTTTTAACTGAAAATCAAGCCAAGATTTTTCGTTAAGAATTATTGTGATTTTGGTTTTCTGCATTTGTGAGTTTCCACTTAATGTCTCTTGCCCAACAGACATTGAAGTGGCTTGTTACGGATATGAAGGCATCGATGCCGTCAAAGATGCTTTGAGGGCGGGTCTTGGCTGCTCCACAGAGGCGATGCCAATCAAGGTATGATGTCTGTATGTTTCATCACCTGTTTGTTGTGCTATCGTTATTAGGCTGCAGGTTCTATTATTAAGTACAACTGCAAATGTTTCTCTTTTAGATAAACTTGATCGCACCACCACGATATGTCATGACGACGACGACTCTGGAGCGCACAGAAGGTCTGTCGGTGCTCAATCAGGCCATGGCCGCCATAAAGGAGAGGATCGAGGAGAAACGAGGAGTCTTCAATGTCCAGATGGAGGTGAGATTGTGAACTGTGATGCTACCCATCTAGTGTAGTACAGAGAGTTTCAAACTGGGGTCTGTGGAAAATTTGAGGATAAGGTGTGTTTAGGGCTGTTAACTCAGGATATTAATTATCTAGGTTTAACACAATAAAAATAACATTTACTGAATTTGATATTTTAATAGTTTCATTCTGCTTTCTAAAGACTGGTTGGAAACCAATTCTATTGACAGCCGTAGAAACTAAAAATCAAATCAGCGTATAATTTTGTGAAAAAATCTTTTATTTTGGTCATAGTACAATGCAAATTATATATTTTGGAAACGTTTTTCTCACGCAGTATAGTGCATAATTGCAGTTTGCTTCAGAGCAAATAAATCTAAAATTCCTTAGTTAAAAGGGGAAAAAAAACCTGCTATATATAGACCAATATATATCAGCAGATTAATAATAATCCATTTAGCAGAAGTGGTCATTCTGTGTGGTGTCAGTTCCAAAATCGACCCCTTTTTAGCCATTTATTTATTTTTTAGTAAATATTGTGTAAATGCTTATGCAATCATAAAACTGTTTTAAAAGGCCATAACAAAATATTAGTTGACCACTGAAAACAGTTGTCTTAATTGTTTTGGAAAGAGATTGTTGTAGTAATTAGTGATAGACCGATTCATCGGCTGGCATTTGCCCATTTTTCGATTATCGCTATTGGCCGATAAACAAACGTGTTAATTTTCCCTTGTGTCAGTTCCAAAATCTACAAATATATTTTTCAAGAGTTTTTAAAATTTGTGAATTTGAGTAAATATTGTATAAAATAAGTGTTTTCACTTTAGAAATGTTGTGTGCACCTGATTTGCTGTTGTTGAATTATCTTATGTACATCGGCTATGCTGCTCTCTAGATATCAATATCGGCCAACCTCTAATAGTAATATGTAAATCTATGATGTTTATTCATAGTAACTTGAGTAACTGCTCATAGTGGGTTAACAGGAAACAAAAATATATATATTTCATGCAATATTTGTTGAGAATGCTGTATATTTATGTATTAAAGAAATGCATTCTTGTTCATGAATGTTTCTTAGCCTAAAGTGGTGACGGACACAGATGAAACAGAACTGCAGCGGCAGCTGGAGCGTTTGGAGCGAGAGAATGCAGAGGTGGACGGAGACGATGATGCTGAAGAGATGGAGGCCAAAGCAGAAGACTAAATGATGGGAAAACCAGATTAGACATCTACAGCTCCTCCAGCAGAAAGTTGTACTTTGGCAAATGGATTCATATGAACTGATGTATGGCAGCAATCATACTGTCTTTAAACAATGAATTTGCAGCATAGTGACAGCGTGTTATAGCTTCATGTTGTGCAAATGATTTTCTGAACCGGTGGCATTTTTAAAACCTGTCGTCACATAAGCAACTATGAGCTTCATCATTAATACTTAGCAGATGCAACAATTCAAAGTAAAAACTGTTTGATATTGCAAATTAAACTTTCTGTAAATTTCAATGAGTTTTTCTCTATTTCAAGCTATCAGTAAAATTCAAAATATCCTCAAAAGAACTGGTTCAAAGGTTGAACTCATTCTACATTTCAAGTATTCGATTACTTGACTATGAAATTCCCATCCCTATTCGAAACTATATTATTGTACAATTGATTCACTATTCTAAAATAGCCCATGCAAAGTTTTTTATACTAATGGCTTTCAATAGATATTAGAATTTTATATACAACAACAAAAATCTCAAGCCTGATTGGTGCGTTGTTGGTGGCAATGCAGCTTTGAGACTTCCAGTGTAAACAACCTCAAACTCGCAATGCAACTCCTGTTGTGTCCCACAAATCTACAAATCTAAACATACACAAAAACATCCATTTTACTACAAAAATGAATCACTTTTATTCAAAACACATCCACTGATAAGTACAAAAACAAAGACAATCATTTTTCATGTCATGTCAATCAGTTTATCCAGAACCTTCTAAACAGTGTTGGGGTCCAATCAACTTCTGTTTTCGTTTTAGCGAAACAACTGGGGAAAACTCTTTGGTACAGTTGGAGGACTACCAAAACGACATAAAATGGTAAAAATCACAACCCAGATTGATACAGTGTAACAATGTACATGGGCAACTGTACTCACAGAAAGAGCTCCTACTCTAATCAGCACAGATGGATTCAACAGGAAGGCCCTGAGAAATCAAACCTGTTCCTCTCAGTGGTGAAATGCGAGCAGCTGAAACAGACGGTGGTTTGGAGTCGGTGCTCACAGCCTCTGCAGTCTTACGGAGGTGTCTGGGACATGAGAGATTAAACTGTTGAATATTAACTCCAAAGTTTGGAAATGGACGAGTTTCCCAAGTTGTTTGTGAGCCTAGATGAGCTGTGGAGCCCAAACAGGAAGTAAAAAGCAAAAGTTCATAGATGTTCAGTGCTCGTTCATTTCCCAAGTCCAATCTTCTTGGCTTCGGTTTCATAAATCAATAACCTCCACATTTTAACTATGAAGACTTCGGCTTCTTCATCCAGCACCTGTGGAAACATTTCAATATTTAGGGAATAAATAGAATAAATACAAACTGATTAGAGTCTTCAAAATGATGTTTAAGTCTGAATTTACCATTGCAACATCATCTAAAATGCCTTGCGGTGTACTGTGGGCCATCACCTGTGAAGATACGGCAACAGTCATCGTTAAACACTTGATCTGGTACAGAGAAGTAACTGAGACTTACTGCAAACATGTGAATCATTGAGGGATATGGAGGTTAGACAATGTTGCATAGTTTTTGTAATTGTTTGGTGCCACTAGTAGCACAGAAATGACATCACCTTTAAAATCACAACAATGGGTAAACCATTAACAACTAGGACTGGGAAATGTTTTACATGTTCGTAAAATATTCATAACAGTTTTGCTGGCGATATAAAATTGTTACGTTGTAAACATTAACACTTTTGTCCTCATTTAGAGATAAACTGGAAAATGTTCCTTTAAGTAGACATTTACTGTAATGAAATTAGGGGAAGTGATCCAATTAAGCCCACCGAAATTTTCCTAAAGAAATATTACCATGAGTGTTTAGATGAGAGATTAATCTTTGATTTAATACTCACTGTATTGGAAGGCTGTTTTGTTATAAACTGGCAAAATTAAGTTACTTCATTTAATTGCAAATGTGAAAATTTAGGAGTGGTCTTATAAGGAACATGTGCTTCACATTTTACTAAATAAACACCCATTTTGATGAATTTTTAGATTTAGATCTCAAACATCATAGCCAGTTATACCCATTATATATATATATATGTAATATATTCTATATAATACTATATTCAATAATATTTAATTTCCGAATCCAGCCAGTTTTAATCATTTGATTTTGAGCTGTGAGCAAACAGGATTTTCAAAGGCACTGTTTCTTATAAACCCACATGAAAGGAAAGTTATATTTCTGGATTATAATTACACACAGAGCACTAAATCTTGTTTGAGATTTATTTTAATTTAATGTGGTTATCAGCTGTTTTTATTCTTTTACTGCATCTGTCTTTGTGAGCATCACTCAGGCAGTGTCCTGCACGAACTCCAGATACCTATTTTTATTTATTTTTTTAATAATTCCTCGCCCAGTTTGTTCATCTGACTCCAGAAAAACTCATTTTTTGAGGTTTTCAAAAACAGTGAAGTTTTGGAGCAACTTCCCAAATGGCCATCAAACAGTGGTAGCACATGATCCCAAATAACTCACAAACCAAAACATTTGATTGGCTCCATATAAAAAGTAAAATGATACCAACAAATGTGCATTTCCTCTGCAACAACTAATTTTTATCTCGCTTTGTCTTTTTTATATTTCAAAATAAAACAGGAAGTGAGCTTATATGGTACATGGGCTTAATAGGGTCACTTCCCCTATTAAATATATTTTTGAATCTACACTTAAAACTAGATTTTTACTGTATATTGAATATTTTGAATGTACTCAAAACAAGATTTAATGTATTTTAAATGAAATATTTTAAAAGTACTCACCTAGATTTTTACGGTATTTCAATAAATATTTAGAATCTACTGAAAACTATTTTTACTGTATTTTAGTTAAATATTTTTAATCTTCTCTTAAAGCTATTTTTATTGTATATTTTATTAAATATTTTGAACACTCGTAAAACTGTATTTTTACTGTATTTCAACTAAATAGAATCTACTCTTAAAACTAGATTTTTTACTGTATTTAAATTGAATATTAATGTATTTAAAAATATTATTTACACACACACACACACGTATGTATATTATATATATAAAAACAATATACATACGTGTGTGTGTGTGTGTGTATATATATATATATATATATATATATATATATATATACACACAAACACACACACACACGTATGTATATTATATATACATACATACATACATACCACACACACACACACTTGGCTATACTTTAGAGTTGTATTTTAAGTTAATCACCCAGCTCTATGTGCAACAATTCTGACAAATAATAAATGAAAACTGACAGCGGTTTACCTTTGAGCAAACAAAGTCGACTAATGTAGCTTCTTCTTCACCAATGTACTCTACAATCTTCTTATTGATCCACGGTCGAATGCGCTTCTCCATAAGAGTCTGGATGGTGATACATTAAAAAATAAATGTATACAATTTACAACAACGCTTGAGACAAGCAGAAATTCCTCCCAAAAATTACTCTCAAAAGTCATACCGTATCAACGACAGACCAGTCCAGAGGGTAGTTGAAAAGCTCTGGTTTGGCAGTAGGAATCTTCTCAATCAGACTCTTGATGTGTTTGCGTTTCTCCTCTGTGTTCACGCCTTTACCACCAGCTGCTCCCCCGTCCCCTCCCTTCTCCTCATCCTCATAGTCTAAAGGCACCAGCTTCCTCTTGCGCGGCACCTCATCCACCTCATCATCATCAAAACGGTTGAAGACGCTTTCCACTGCCAGCTTCTTCCGCTTTGCTACGCTTGGCTGACTCGGGCTACCAGTGGCACCTTACGATAGGATAAAAAAAACAAAAACATTTGTAAAACCTGAACCAAATATTGCCAAAAAATAAAGACGCAAACACAGAATTGGTACATGTAGTACAAGCAGTAAAACAAACCAGAACTATATCCTGCATATGTCAATGCTCATCCAAGGCTACACTTTTCTGGACATTTATTAAAGGACATCCAAAATTAGGGACCAAAATTAATAGTTTAAACCAATACTGCTGAAATGTCATAATTCTCCATACATTTCTATACCACAAGAAAAACTAATATGCTATATTATAAAGCACTCCTCTTTAAAAAATGAAAGGGGGTTTCAGTCGAGAGAGAAAACAGACTAAAATATATTAAATAGTAATCAAGTTATATAAACGGTTTTCAGTCGGAAAAAAAGGGGCCCTTATATTTTAACAGAAACCATAACTGTAACAGAACTGTTAAACATGACAGTCAATGAAATATTCCACATTAAAATGGATTCAATGGAAAGAGAATCTTATAAAGAGGTCACATTTACACCCTCACTGTTGAGACAACAACCTAAATTACAGGTTGTGAGTGAATGACGAGTTCCTTGTCTATTAAATAATATTGCAGTCCAAATTCAAATGCAAGTGAACAATGAGTCAGTTGTCTACTGAAGAAGATTGCAGTCGAAACAATTTAATGCAAACGAACGACAAAGCCATTGGCAATTTTGTTTTTTTTAGTATTACCTCTATGTATTGGTATTGCAAAACCACCAGTTTTTTTTATTTTACTTTAACCACGATGGCCATCTTTGTGTCATGGCAAATGACAAATAACTAATAAGAGAAGTCTCAAACCTGAAATGTTCTGAATGCACACTATAATTACCTAGATAACCCCTAAAAAAAATTAAAGCTGAGACTCGAACCCTTCCCATTATAAATAGACCCAAAAAGTGGAACTCTGAGCAATCTTGAGCATTACATTAGGACTTAAGTTCTAAGTCTCCGGAACAAGAATGTGCAAAATGTTTATATGTGTGCATGTACCTTGTAATGTGCTCTAGAGATCCATTTTTGTTCCAAGGAGCTAGGACCATTCTGAGCTGAGATATTGAGGTTTCTGTAAACAGCTGAATAACCAAAATTTGTCATGTGCCATGACACAAAGATGGCCATCGTTGTTAAATCAAGTAATATAAAAATAAAAAAAACTGGTAGTTTTGCAATACCAATACATAGAGGTAATTACACAAAATAAAATTTGGAAAATTATCAAATCAAGCAACTAACTTTACAATTATTGAACCACTTAAGATGGACTGACCCTGCAAGTGAACGCAGAAGCCATTGTGTATTGAGCAATATTGCGGTCAAAATTCAAATGCAGGCGAATGCCGAACCCACTGTCTTTTGAAGAATATTGCGGTCAAAATTAAAACGCAAACGAACAGCAAGACGGTTGCCTATTGAAGAATATTGCAGTCAAAATTAAAACACAAACGAACCATGAACCTATTGTCTACTGAAGAATATTGAGATCAAAATTCAAACATAAGTGAAGTCCAAACCCATTGTCTATTGAAGAATATTGCAGTCAAAATTAAAACGCATGCCAACGCTGCACCCATTGCACTGAACAATATTTCAGTCAAAAATCAAATCCAAGCAAACAAGGAATCCACTATCTATTGAAGAATATTGTTACAGAAATACTCAAACCAGCCCGTCTGGCACCAACAATCATCCATGCGATTATCTAATCAGCCAATCGTGTGGCAGCAGTGCAGTGCATAAAATCATGCAGATACGGGTCAGGAGCTTCAGTTAGTGTTCACATCAACGATATATCAGAATGGGGAAAAAATGTGATCTCAGTGATTTGGACCGTGGCATGATTGTTGGTGCCAGATGGGCTGGTTTGAGTATTTCTGTAACTGCTGATCTCCTGGGATTTTCACACACAACAATCTCCAGAATTTACTCTGAATGGTGCCAAAAATAAAACATTCAGTGAGTGGCAGTTCTGTGGATGGAAACGCCTTGTTGATGAGAGAGAGAGAGAGATCAACAGAGAATGGCCAGAGAAGAATGTGGTGAGAAGATCATCTCTGAATGCTATTCTGAATTGCGGGTTGGCGCTGTTTTGGCGGCACGAGGGGGACTTACACAATATTAGGCAGGTGGTTTTAATGTTGTGGCTGATCGGTGTACTGTCACAAATTTTAGCTAATAGTTTAAGCAGAGTAATTACATCTCATACATGTAGATCAAGAGGGGTTTATTTGTGATCGTAGCTCTTCTGATAATACTAGAGGTTTTATAAATATTATGTGGTCAGTAGCAAATTATCAGACCCTCGATCGCTACCATCTCACTTGACACTGAGAAGGCTTTTGATAGGGTGGAATGGGACTATCTTTTTAAGATTTTAGAAATGTATGGGTTTGGGAACACTTTTATTGGGTGGATTAAGTTACTTTATAAACAGTACAAACTAATGGATTCATTTCAGATTATTTTTCTCTTGGTAGGGGAACCCAGCAAGGCTGTCCTCTCTCTCCTTTATTGTTCTGTCTTGCCCTGGAACTATTAGCAGCCGCAATAAGAAAAGATGATGATTTTCCTGGTGTTGTTGCAGGAGGTGTGGTGCATAAACTTCTACTCTACACAGATTATATATTATTATTTGTCTCCGACCCTAGAAGCTCTATGCCTACCCTCCATAGAATAATTAATTCTTTCTCCAAATTTTCAGGACACAGGGTGTATTGGTCTAAATCGGAAGCTCTTGATCTGACAGCATATTGCCCTACCACAGCTTTCCAACCTAGCACCTTTCAATGGCCCAAGCAAGGCATTAGGTATTTAGGCAAATTTGAGATTTAGTAACAGTTAATTTTGACCCATTAATGAAAAGGTTCTCGTGTGATGTTGATAGGTGGTCTTCACTACATTTGTCTATGGCTGGGAAGGTCAATGTTATAAAAATTGTATCCCAAATTCAATTATCAACTGCAGTCTCTCCCTCTAGAAGTTCCTCTTTCTTATTTTAAACAATTTGATAGAATATCTAAGTTTTTTATTTGATATGGTAAATGACCTAATGGTTGCATTCCAGTAAGTTACATAGACCAATTGACAGAGGAGGTTTAGGCCTCCACAAAATTTTGTTTGGACACCTGGTCCATTGGTCTCTTACACCAGAGAGAGCCCCTCCCTGGTACAACATTGAACAAGCTGTCCCCAATCTCACCATTTCAACGTCTTTCTATTAAATTGCCTAGAGAAGTAAAAATGCATCCCATTATTTCACACTTACATTCAGTATGGACAAAGGTTTCTCGCATGTTCAATTCTGATACTTACCTAAATGTTTCCTAAAGTATATGGCTGAACCCCAAATTTTGTATTAACAAGTCCCCCTTTTGCTGGAAAGAATGGATTTAGAGGGGTGTTGCTACACTTGGTGACCTTTATGAAAATGGTGCTTTGAGATCATTTGAAAATATAACCCAGCAATTTGGGATTTCTAGGTCTAAATTTTTTGGGGTATTTACCGCTGCGCCATCTACTTTGTACTATTTTTGGTGGTAGTACTCAGCCCACTAAAGCTGCAGACACACTTTGTATGGTGCTCACAGCCTTTGGAAAGGGTCACGAAGCATCAGTGTATTACTCCATGTTGATTCACAGTCTGGGGGACGGAGCCTTAACAGCTCTTAAGAGGTTATGAGAAAAAGATTTGAACTTGGTATTGGAGGATACCAGATAAAACATTTTTAGAACTATGTCTAGGGATGCAAGGGCCTTATGCAGTTTAAGATTTTGCATTGTTTCTACTGGACTCCCTCTAGATTGTTTAGGCTTGATTTAAAGGACACACCTACCTGCTGGTGATGTCAGTTGGAGGATGGAGACATAGCCCATGCTCTGTGGTTCTGCGCCAAGATTCAAGAATTCTGGATTACTCAAATTTCATTCTGCCCCAGACTATGTATATTGGGTGATGGAGCGGTCATTAAAGTAGGTGACAAATATACAAAAAGCTGAGTCCAAACTAGTGTAATGATTGGCAGACAGATAATTCTTAGAGGATGTAAGTTAAAAGGCGCTCCCTTATTTCAAGAATAGTTCACTGAATTAGGCAGGGTGGTGGCATTTGAAAAGATGCCTTATAAACAGCTTGGCAGACTTGACGTGTATGAAAAGAAATGGGACAGATCCTTAACCCTTCTGGAGGGCTCTCTGTGAGGACCATGTGGAGAGTAACATGTTTGTGGTTGAAATTGTAAATCGTATCCTTTGTGGAATTTTTATTTTCTCCTTTTCTCTCTTTATTTGTTGATTTTTATAATTTCAATTATTATTCATTTTGTGTGTATTCACGTGTGTGTTTCAGGCTTGACCACGGGATGTTGTTGAGGGTTGGGGTTTGGGATTATTGTTTGATTCTGTTCATGTATATTGTAATTTATTTTATGTAATATATTAAGAATCAATAAAAAAAAAATGTAATGAGAAAAAGAATATTGCGGTCAAAATTCAAATGCAAGATAAAGTCGAACCCGCTGTCTACTGAAGAATATTGCAGTCGAAATTAAAACGCAAGTGAATGCCACACCCAGTGTCTATTGAAGAATACTGAGGTCAAAATTCAAACGCAAGCTAAAAGTTGAACTCGCCATCTATTGAAGAATATTGCGATCAAAATTAAAACGCAAGCAAAAGTCGAACCTGTCGTCTATTGAGGAATACTGCGGTCAAAATTAAAGCGCAAGTGAAAGTTGAACCCGAAAGAATATTGCGGTCAAAATTCTAAATTAAGCGAATGCCTAACCCGTTGTCAATTGAACAATACTGTGGTCAAAATTAAAACGCAATGGCATAGTTTTTCAGTTTTCGGCACAATGTGTCCAGGTCTTCAACCAAGAAATATTTAGCTACATCTCGCTAGACGCAACACAAGCACACCTAGTTTGAGGCTCAGGCCGATCTTGGGGCGGTTCTCCTCCTGAGGCTGGACCTCCGGCGGAGAGTTCTCATGAGGGATGATGATGCCACAGGGTGACTCCTCTCGGGGTGTGTTGGGCGTGGCGTTACCGCTAGCTGATGACACAGAAGGGGCAGCCATGATGGGCCTCATGGTGGGTTTGAGGCAGGGTTTGGTTTCCTCCTCATCCTCTAGTTCCTCCCCTTCCTCTACATCATCATCATCATCATCATCATCAGATGGGGTGTGGACATGAACGTGCTCTCTGCTTTCCTTACGCCGGTCTCTCTCTCTGTCCCTCCCTCTGTCTCGCTCATCTCGTGAGGGTTTGTGGTCTCTCTCCTCCTCTGGCTCAGGCTTCACTGGTGGCTGCCGCAAACGCTCCGCCTCTTCCTCCATCTGATGAACAGGAAGACACCAGTGGAAAATTAATCATAATCAGAGACACTATTTAAAACACCTGCCTTAACCTGTCTCTCAAACTTGCAAGTTGCAAGACAAAGAGGGATTGCAAAACTAGTCTACCAATGCACTATTGAGGAAATGTAATGGTCTAATAAAAAGTACATTAAAACCATTATGAAATTCAAGATCTTGCTTTCTTTTTTTATTACAAGCATCCTGAATGTATAATCGAAATATATCGCCTAGCCCAATCTACATTAGCACAAGTAAGCCTAAGTAAAAAAATATTTATATATATATATATATATATATATATATATATATTTTACAGCACTGAAGTAAATAGGAGCTGTAGACTCACCCTGCGTAACTCCGCGTCTGGATCCGGGTGTCCCTCTGCCAGCAGTCTCTGTCTGATCTCCTCCAGCTCTTCCTTCTCTCGTTTCCTGTCACGCTCGTCCAGTTCCATCTCTTTCTCTCTGTCCCGCAGTCGCTTCTGAAGAGCACTGCCCCTACAGGCAAAACAGAGGAAAAGCACAGACTTGTAAATGCACAAGAGTCTCCCAGAACGTCTGTTGCATTTTGTACACAAAAATGTAGAGCTGACTGAAATCTACACTCTTAAAAATGTTCCCGTCAAAAAACAGTAAAGAACTGGCAGCAGGGTTGCCAGCATGTTACTGTAAAATTAACGGTGTCTTGCTGTTGCCGAAATTAACAGCTATATACTGTTTTTACAGCTACAGTATACAACTGTAATTTAGCAGCATATAGCTGTCAAATTACATACTATCTACTGTTGCTGAAATTTACAGCTATGTTCCCAGCATGCACTGCGGCATGAAGTTACTTTGATTTTTTAATATGTACTAGTTTATTTTGACGTTGTTTTTGTTGTAGTCTAAGTTACTTGGATTTTAATGTTCAGCTCTTACTTATTTACGTAAAAGTATGTTTGTTAATTGTCACCATTGTTGCATTTTGTATGCCGAGAGTTGATATCTGTGTGTCTTGATGATAACTCTAGTTATGTTGAAACTTCATCAAACTCGAGTTATGCTGTAAGTTCATCAAAAACATCAAACACTCAATTTGATATAATTTTGCTGAAATATCCTTTCTTGTTTTTGCTTTTGTGTGTAATGCATCACTATTGCCACATATAGTGCCATTTGCAAGGTAGGATCAGACATTCAGGCTACCTTTAGGTTTTGTCTTCCAAGTAGCACAGTGCAACAACTTGTCTTTTACTTAAACATAAATTGACTGGCTGGAAGAACATAATATAATAATAAAGAAGGTCCAAGGTGCCAACTCAAGAGATCACTAATCACCATAATGGTGACTTCAATCAAAACACAACTACTGATAACAAAACAACAACACTATTAAACTAAGACTTCTATTAAGTCTGAACAAATAATTTTGTACGTGTTTTTTTTTTTTTTTTTTTTTACAATTTTTGTAGCTCCAATGCATTTGCCAAAGCATACATACTTATTCAAGCGCAAAGGCTTATGGGTATTTCACCATTATAACCCACAATGCAGTGCTATACTGTTATTTTACTGTGTACAGATGGTTGTTTTTGTTTTTTTCATAAAAAATACACTGTTCAATCCTGGCAAAACTGTACATTTAATATGTACATTGCTTCTAAGGTTGATTTTGTTTTTTATTATTTGACTTCATTAGACAGACATGTGAAGGCTGATGTGAGATGATAAAGAACAGAGGTGTTGGTCAGAAACATCATGAACACTAACCATGTTCCACAAACTAAACTTTTTATGGGTGGGGGTTAAAATATACGTTTCAAAATGTCACTATAGCTTTCACCAAAATGATATCATGATTTTAAATGTTCATATTCCCCTAATGCCTTGCACAGAACAGCTATTTACCATAAAACTAGTCACTTCACAGTGAGCCTGCTCTTGATCTCCCAGAATGCAACATTTTTTTACAGCAAACTACTGTATTTAAGAATCACAGTAGATTGCTGTAGGAATTTGGCCGTAAATTTACAGCAATTTTTTACAGTCATTTAGACTGTTCACTAGAACTCACCTGTAGTATTTTGGGTCATCCCTTTCATCATCATAATCTTCCAGAAATTCCTTCAGACGCTTTCCTTCTTTAGCCTAAAAGGACGAGATGCAAACAGAAAAAAAACTCCACTAAAACAAGCTAAACTGTATTGTGTCACCAAAGTGATTTAAATAAAATTCATAAAACAGACATTTCTTGCTACAAAATCTGACCTAACATTTATGAAATTCTATATTAAGGTGCAAAGATGCTATTCTGTTAAACAGCCTACAGTACAGCTGATGAATTATGTTGCTAAGAAAAATTAATAATTAGATTATCATTAAATGTAATTCTGTATTGAGCATTGCTGTATTTTTTTCAGTTGCCATTGACAGTGTTTTAAAAATGCAATAAGCCACTAAGGCATGCATTACAATGATTTATAGTAACAGAAAAAAACATCGTAAACTACTCATTTCGACTGCCGATTTAAATACACTATATAGAAAGCCATTCGATTACCATTTCACGGCGGCGTTCGTCATCTCTTTCCATCTCTTTGGTGTAATCTCTGGCCTTCTTCCTCTCTCTGAGCTCCCAGTTCTTCAGACGCTGTTAGGTGAAGGAAAAAAGGACATAAATGTTTAATGTTGAAGGCCAGTTTTGAACAAAAAGGTCACACTTTTGAGCAGACAGTACGTGAAAGAAAAGATGAGACAAATCATTCACCTCCTGATATGCCGCTTCTTTCTCCCGCAGTTTGCGTTCCAGCTTACGCCGTTCATACGCCTCCTCCTCATCCTCCTCACGATCTCGCTTCTTCTCCTTATCTCGCTCTCGATCACGACTCTGTTCTCTGAAAACAGACAGCGCCCCATCATGTGTGAAATTAAGGTTTTCAATTTGTGTCTTATTGTTGAGAACACTGACCCAGAACTCTGCAGCATGAATTCATGAGTTTTGGTCCCATATTTAAACATTTAACATTTGAAAGAGAATTTTCTAAAAGTGAGCCATTTCCAACCATTGAACAACAATTAAAAAAATTATTTTCAGGTAGTCCGTCATGGGAACCCAGATTTTGGAAAACCAGAATAGAAAAAAAACACACTACTTAAACTGGAAAAGGCCCTGCTTTTATCTGCTTCCAATATCAGCTAACCAAAAAAATAAAATAAAATGCTAATTATGGCTGATACATGTATAGTTTTGGTCTGCAGACTGAACTGAGAAAAACTGGATCATGTGATGTGTGTACCTGGATCGGCTGCGGCCTTCACTGCGGTCGCGGCTTCTGTCTCTTTCCCACTCCCTCTCTCTCTCGCGCTCTTTTGTGCGCTCGCGGTCTCGATCTCTTTCTCTCTCCTTCTCGCGCTCTCTCTCTCTCTCCCGCTCCCTCTCTCTGTCCTTCTCGCGTTCGCGGTCTCGTCTTTCACGCTCTCTCTCGCGTTCCTTGTCTCTCTCCTTACGTTCTCGCTCAAGCTCTTGCCTCTCTTTCTCTCTCTTCCCCTTTTCCTCTTCCAGTTTCTGTGGGAAAATGGGGAAGGAAGATTTTGGATTATTCAACGATCACATACGAGACGAGTGCACATCACAATATCAGTCTGAGGAAGTGGTTTACAGTCCCCGACTCTTTTTCACTCATAAGCAGTGGGGTCCAAAAGTCTGATCAATGGAAATGCTACTATTTTGCATTCTGTAATTTAATAATTTTCATTACAACTTATATGATCAAAAACAACCTAATGATGCATTATTCATGAATGCAAGGAAATCTGACCTCTTGTTCAAAGGATTTATCATGGTCAATGTCAAAAATTTGCTTACATTCGATTCGTCGCTTAGAATTCAGGAAAAAAACGTTTTTATGCATTTAGTGGTGCAGAAATGTTTCACCTTTAAATATTTCTTCATTTTAAGATAACTTTTCTTTGTTTTACTTTTTAAAATACTAAAACTATTTCCAAGCTTAAATTAATAAAATCCCAGATTTTCAGTGTGGTCTCAGATTTTTTTGGACCCCAATGAATATTGTGACAGAGCAGCATATAATTCAAGCCATTTTTCAAGGTTTACCCCAGCTGAAACAAACCATGTTGTTTCCGGACAAGGTCTCCAAACAGGGTCATACGTTACTTGGTCTGACAGGACATCTTTTTCTAACTGGCATTTACTGGGAAACCTGGAAACCACTTTTTGACATATATATATATTCAACATTTGAAAAAGCTCAGAATGAGTTGAGGGCGCTGAAATCTCCATCTCATCACATGAGCAATAGAAAGAGGCTTCAATCCTTGTGAAACTAGGTTGTTTTGTGCACTTACAGGTGTTGACTAGTGACTCAGAGCGCTTCCGTTGCCCTACAAGCCTTTATTGTTAGGCCTGGGAGGAAAAGCATGTCACAGGATTCACAAGGAATTCAAATCAAACCATTCTTTTTGCTTACAACATATTACAAACGGAAGCTCACATTCTCACAAACAACTTCCAAACATTTTGCAAACGTTGTTATAATGCATTCTTTAGATTTGTTTCTTCGTAGCTCTTCAGGTTTGGATAGAAAAAGCAACAAATGAATGTGTAGAAATTGCTTACCCCACTGCAGAAGACACAGGCTCTCAGAGGTTTAGACTTTAGTGATTATGAAACGCACGCAGGAACAGCATCACACCCACGGCTTTTATATTCTCGATTAAATACAGCTCTTATATCACGGTTTGCCAAAATATCCAAACACTGATGGTCTATCAGCGACGTCTACTTCCTAGATACTGTAGGCCTGAAATTTCCTGGATTTTGACTCAGATCTAAAAAAAATTAGACTCAAACAGAATTTGCATAAAGCTACATGTTATTTCTGAGCCGTGGGTGTCATGTAACTGTGGGCAGTAGCAAAACAAAATAAAACAGATGAAGAGACAGATAGACAGAAAAATACAAGAGCTCTTAGAAGAGGGAATACAGGACTGGGGTTTCAGGCATTCTGCGATTCTTATGCAACCTGTCAAGAAAATGTCCTTGTCATATTTAACCCCAAAACAATACAAAGATATCTTGTTTCATTTTGCTTAAAGAAAATTAAAGGGATAGTTCACCCCAAAATGAAAATTCTCTCATCATTTACTCACCCTCATGTCATCCCAGAAGTGTATGACTTTCTTTCTTCTGCAGAACACAAATGAAGATTTGTAGACAAATATTTCAGCTCTGTAGGTCCATTCAATGCAAGTGAATGGTGAACAAATCTTTGAAGCTCCGAAAAGCACATAAAGGCAGCATAAAAGCAATCCAAGTGACTCCAGTGGTTTAATCCATGTCTTCTGAAGTGATCCAATCAGTTTTGCTTAAACAGGCGAAAAGGTAACTCCTTTTTCACTATAAACCTTGACATCAGCAGTCTCCTTGGCGATCATGATTTCAAGCTCGATTACACTTCCTAACGTCATCTAGCGAACTGCGCATGCATCAAGCACTAGGAAGTTTAATCGAGCTTGAAATCATGATCGTGTCTAGAGATCGCAATAGCTAGATGTACAGTGAAAAAGAGTTTTTAGGCTGTTCTTTTTTAGATCGCTTCAGAAGACATTACTTAATCCACTGGAGTCGTATGGATTACTTCTATGCTGCCTTTATGTGCTTTTTGGAGCTTCAAAGTTCTGGCCAGCATTCACTTGCACTATATGGACCTACAGAGCTGAGATATTCTTCTAAAAATCTTCATTTGTGTTCTGCAGAAGAAAGAAAGTCATACACATCTGGAATAGCATGAGGATGAATAAATGCACATGCAAAATTATTTGAGGACACTTAAGCACATTTTACCCCCCAATTCATATTACCGTAATGCATCCGAAAGTTTTACTTTTACTATTCCCATTGTTTTCAATGATGACTTAAGTGGCTCATTATCATAAGTTTATTTTATTTTTTTTAACTGTATTATATGCTGTTGTACAATGATTTTTTTTTTTAACTAATGAAAAGGCAGTACCAATGGAATACTACTAAGATGCATAAATATTTTACAATTTCAATAATATAGAATTTTTTCCACAAAGACCATTTTTTTTTTTTAATGAGAACTGAGGGGTAAAATGTGCATAACTGTCATTATTATGTCACAATGTAAAAAATCTTAATGGCCCTAAAAATAGGCTTCATTTTCTACATACAAAATAAAATTTCTTCTTAGTTTCTTTTGCTTTTGGATTAATATAGAACCATATATTTTCTTGACAGGTTTCGTGAGAATCAACCACTAAGCTTAAAAAAAAAAAAAAAGCAAATGGTCTTGTTTATAATTAATTCTGTTTGATGTCTCTACATTTAATTACTGCTAATATCTGCTGCAAAAAACCTTAAAAGTAGCCTTCAGTACACTGATTGTATGTAACAATTATATTGGCTTAAAAAATTTGGGTTATATTCAATCAAGCAGAGAAACTTTACAAGGCAGCTTAGAGGGACACAAAGATTTTAGATCAGTAAAATTAACATATACGGTAAATTATAGCGCCCATTTTTAACTAGATTACAAAATGTATTGTCTTAGCAAACATCACTTATATATAAAATAACTAAGTATGTTCTATATTAACGAAGCAAAAACAAAATGTTAAGACATAAGACAACCAGGGATGACACACAAAGAAAGAGTGCAAGCAAACAGGAAAAAATGGGAGGTGGTAACAGACTCAAAGTTGGTTCATACCTGCAAAATCTTCAGTATATCCGTGTGCTGTGGAAGGGCGCCCCCCACTCTTACAAGAGCCGAATGGGCCAATTCACTGTTATTCATTTCAGCAGTATTTACTATAAAACCAACATCACTTTTACGAGCAGACCCACACAGGTTCACTGGCCGCCCATGCTTTCGGGAACCAGGTTGTAATATAGCTCAGCCCTTAAATATAAAGCTATAATATATCACAAAAGAATTCAACATGACGTCAAACACCCTTTTACACCCCTACATATGTATTTTGACATAACACCACCCCAGTGAGCCAATCGCTGGTGCAAACTAATTTTTCGGACAGTTGCCTCTGTGCGAGTCCTCCAGAAGGGGGCGCCCAATACAAGTAGAGAAAAATGGAAAGCTCATACTTACATCCTATCCTTGCAACTTTTTCCAAGCTGTGAGATTCATCTTGGTTTAGTCACCATATGATCTCTATCATAATGGTGGGGTTTAATGAATAGATTAGCTTAAAGGGAAGTTCACAGAACGTCCTTGCATTGTAAGTGTGACTACAAATCCCACTCAACATGGAGGCCATACTTCCGTTTACACAAGCCAGTTAAAGGGATAGTTCACACAAAAAGGAAAATTCTCTCATTATTTACTCACCCCCTCAATGCCATCCTAGGTGTGTGTGACTTTCTTTCTTCACCAGAACACATTTGAAGAAAAATAGAAAATATCTTAGCTCAGTAGGTCCTTAAAATGCAAGTGAATGGAGATTTCTCTTTTGAAGCTCCAAAAATCACAGACAGTCAGCATAAATGTCATCGATACGACTCCAGCAGTTAAATTAATATTTTTTTTTCTTCTTCAAATGTGTTCTGGTGAAGAAAGAAAGTCATACCCTCATGATATCCCAGGTGTGTGAGTAAATGAGAATATTCATTTTTGGCTGAACCATCCCTTTATCTCTGCTGAAATCTAAGCCTAGTCTTACATTAATTGCTGCTGTGTTATATCATCGAATGGTATTTGTAAATGAAATTACATCTTAAACGGTGGTCAAACGTTTAGCCTAATCAAGAGACTTTTAATGCTATAAATGGAAATAAATGCTTATTTTGATGCTATAAATGGAAATTAATAAATTTTGATGCTATAAATGCTAAATATCAACTCATGCTTTTGTGTGTGGGTTTGCATATTAAATCTATATGTACGCTGGCAATGTAAGCTAGGTGTAAAATGCTGTTTTGCTCTACCTGTGATACAGAGTATTTTAGCATGTATGTTACCTTATGGGTATCTCGAAATTTGTTGATCTCCCTGGAAATCAAATCTCTTTTGTCATCTTCCATGTCAATGTCGTTGATGTCATTCTAAACAACAAAAAAGGGAAACCGGCACCATGGTTAACCTGCGTTAAAGTCAACATGAAATGCCTTATGCAACCCATTTTATTTCCAAAACCAAATATATTTAAAAAAAATAATAATTCAGGCAGGACTTGATTTTATTGATTGGGAATAAGTGACGTGCTATTATGTTTACATTACAAGTTATCACATTTTAATTAAAAACTACAAATAAAATTCTCTCCATTGGAATAATATGGATTGTTGAATTTTGCACAATAAGTCAATGTGAATAAAGTGGTGTCAGTTTTGATTTCATGTTGATTTTAAAGATAACATTAAATCAAAATTGACCCTGTGAAAATTCAGTTTCACTCGGAGAGTTGTCAAATTAGGGAAGTTAAAAGGATTGGGAAAGCTCTTTTTTTGTTTTCAGAACAGTTGCAAAGATTTTGCATGTGTAGCAGCAACTTGGGGGTTTCTAATTTTTATGTAACGCACAGAAAGATCACATGCTAATTACAGTCAAACTAATTATTTTAAGACTTCTGCATTTCAATTTCATAAAAAAATCCATCAAATTGAATTAAGCTTTAATAATAATAAAAATAATAATAATATTTAAGTTTAATTAAATGATATTACACAATTAAATTTAATGGAATTTTATGAAATTGAAATGCGTAAATCTTAAAAATAGGCTAAAATATTTTTTTGAGTTTACAGAGAAGCACAGGTCACGGCAAGAAAATCTAAAGCCAACCTCGTCCTTCCTGTCTCTCCTTTTTTTGCGACGGCTCGCCTCATCATCCTGTGATGATGCGCTGAGTTCACTTGAATATTCTCGGATCAGGCCGTCGATGGCGCCTTTCACGATTTGGTCCCGTTTCTTAGTTTCTTCATCCAGAACCTCCTCTTCCTCTTCACCAGCTTCCTCTGCCTTGCCGTTCTAACAGACACACAAAAGACATTTGTGTAATAATTTTTTTGGTGCAGAAATATTAATTTAAAACAATGGCACGAAGCCTTGAAGTGTATTTACCGCTTCACGTTTTTCCAAATTATTGAAATAAACAGAACAAACAAAACTGAGCATGTGCTCAGTACTACCAATTCAATAAAGACTAGTATTACCCTTTTTAATTTAAACATTAACTTGTTTCTGCAGTACCAGTACTGTTGACATCCCTAAATCAGGAGGTAATACGAGGTAACATTTTTACTCACTCCATTTTCACTGGCACTCTTTTTCTTTGCTTTCCACTCGTCCAGCTGTGCTTTTGTTTTGGCATCGACTTTGACCAACAGTTTCTTTTCTCCAACCTGCAGCTCATGTAGCAGCCGTAGAGCTCGGAGAGTAGATTCAGGCTCTTTATACTCACAGAAACCAAACGCTGAAAGAAAAGGTGAAAGAATGTCTGTGAGGAGCCAGAGAGACATATTATCCACATTATCAGTACAACTAAATAGGCTGACACGAAATGTGATCAGGTGTTATACGGATGTGTTTAACTGGTTTTACCTTGGAGTTTTCCTGAGGCGCCCTGAACTCGCTTCCAGCTTAAGACCAAACCACATTTCTGAAATAGAAGAGTTCAACATTAATATAAATCAAACTGGCAGTAACATGAATCAATAGTGGGTCAATTTTGAGATTAGAACAAAACATTTTGGATTAACTAATGGATTAAATTTAGCTGGATATTATTGAATATTCAAGATATATTTGTAATGATCTCTTCTGCTGATATAAAATATTAAAGTGCACCTATTATGGTTTTTAAATGTGCCTAATTTTGCTTTAAAGGTCTCATACAATAGATTTACATGCATCCAAGGTCAAAAAACACTTTAATTTGCTCATAATTTAAATTGCAGCATTAACTTTTTTTTCCAGGGTCAAAAACGACTCGTTCAATGATCCGTTCTAAAGGATTCATTCTAAACTCCTCCTTTCAGAGAGCCTACTCTGCTCTGATTGGTCAGATGTCCCAGTCTGTTGTGATTGGTCTACCGCTTAGTGTAGTGTTTGAGGGCGGGTCAAAGCTGTTCGTGAGCAGCCAATGAAGACCAGAGGTGGGTTTTTGTTACCAAATTTTGTAGGTTAGTACAGGAAGTAAGTCTGGAATTACTAACGACTCGTTTCAGGTGTTCAGAATCTGTTCTTTCTTTTGGGAGTCAATAACTCTTTGATTTTTGAAACTTTGCAGACTTCTTTACATTCACAAACAGCTATATAACACACTACATGAAAGTTAATATTTGAAAAAATATAATAGGTGCTCTTTAACTGCAAATATAACTATGGAGTTAAAGAGTGTTAAGACAGATGTTTTAAGAGTCTCTGATTTAAACTTCACTACCAAAAAATTGAGTTGGTAAGTAGAATTAATTTGCTTGAGTCAGTTTTGAATCTACTTGGCAATAATAGTTGAACATAAAATATTTAAGCCATTTCAAAAACATCAACAATTGTTTGTATTGCCCAGTCATTTTGCAATGTAAGGTTCTACCTTGCTGAAAGGGTTCTGATGCAACTTTTACATCACAAACTGTTACATTTCTGGGCATTTTGCGTATCCAAGACTTTTTGAGAAAACGTAAAAAAATCTAGTAAAATAGGAACGTGTTATTGGCAGAGATTTATGATATTATCAGGTCACTGCGTTATACTCACGGCCAGCAGCTGTCTGATGAGCATGTCAGAGGCTTTCTCAGAGATGTTCCCCACAAACACTGTGGTCGTGGGGCCGTTGCTATCATCATTCTCTTTTGCCCGAGTGGCCACGGTGTCCTTCCTGGGAGCAGCAATTTTACTGACCACAGGCATCGAGGTGGGAACAAGAACCTGATTAAGAAAGATTATTGTAATGTAAACCCACTGAATATATAACCAAGTGAGACTAGATGACCATACAAAGAGGTTTGTTTAAATCTTAAGATCAAGTTAATAACCAAGACATATTACCAACATAATATACTGTATATTCTGTATAACATGGTTCCATGAATCACTCGATTGTGATTGGTCAAACAGCTGTATTCTGCGGCCAAACATTTTTGAATAATGACAAACTGTAAATTTGTCTCAGTCAAACAATTTCCTTCACAGCTGTGCTTATTTTACATCTCACATCAGTCCGCACTCTCTTCATGAAATTCAGTATTTCATGTCCACTTATTTAGTGAGCAGATGTGTAGGGATGGGACGATACATCGATATTGATTTTACCCCTCCTGCGCCTCTTTTCTACATTGTTAACAGGGTTCGCATAAGGTTGAAGTGCTTAAAGTTCTTGAATTTAGCTTTTAGAAATATAAGTACTGGAACACCTGGAAAATCGCCTTGTTTAATTGAAAAGTGCTTGAGATTAAAATGGACCGTTTCTTCCGTGTAATGTGTGTCCATCCAAGATGAGATCCCGCACTCCACTTTCATTGAATAATATGTCTTTTAATATCCTTTTATGTTCTTTACAGTCAGATAAAAAAAGTTAATTATTATTATTATTTTTTTAAAAAAAAGACATTAAATCACGCATAGCACAAATGCGATAAAAAAAAAGACACTTTGCTCTTGCCGTTAATACACCGGAACACTACTCCTTGAACTCTTAAAGTGACAGTACCATTTTAGCACTTGTTATACAAAAGTATGTAAACTTAATGCTATTACTTGTAAATTGTACACACATTATTTCAAACATTGACAGGTCATATTCTTATATACACAATATCATGACATAATATTAATATATTGATAGAATGTAAAAAAATATATATATATATTTATATATATAAAATATACAAGTTAAAATGTGATAACAATGATGACAAAGTATTAAAAAAATAAAATAAACCATTTCCCCACCATTTTAGGACAGGTTCTGTTCAGTTCTATTGCTTGTTCTGCACCTGATCAGCCTGAATGTAGCCCACTATTTTTAAAGGCTTATTTGTTTGTGATCTTTTCACATAGAGAAAGGTATATGAAAAACTCTTATTTAAACCAGAGGCGGCACTAGGGAGGGGCTAGCGTGTGCTTCAGCCTCCCCAAGAAAGTCCATAGCACCCCCAGCAAATGTTTGTAACAGCCAGCAGATTATCTTCTGTATGAAGAAACATTTTCCCTGACAATATTTTAGCAATTATGTCACGTGTCCCGTATTTCTGTCACCTGTTTAGAATCAGAACTAGTGATGCCTGATTTACGAATGAAGTACTCATTTGAGTCGATTCCTTCAAAGAATAAGTCAAACGGTTTAGCAAAATGGTCCGAATTGTTCAGACAGCTCACACACTGTATCGTTTGGAGAGTTTCTCATTCCGTAAAACGGAAATGAAATAAATAGAAAGCAATCAAGTTGAATATTTACTGTCATGATACACAGAGCAGATGAGGAGGTAAACTTAATGGTTGAAACTTTACATTTACGTTTCACATTTACATTTATGCATTTGGCAGACACTTTTATCCAAAGCGACTTACAGTGCCCTTATTACAGGGACAATTCCCCTGGAGCAACCTGGAGTTAAGTGCCTTGCTCAAGAACACAATTGTGGTGGCTGTGGGGATTGAACCAACAACCTTCTGATTACCAGTTCAGTGCTTTAGTCCACTACGCCACCACCACTCCACTTTATTAAGCACACTCCAGCTGTATGTCTCACAACAACTCTCTCTCAGTAATGGTGGAGCAACCCCCATAACCTAGCAGCCCGGACCCTGCTTTATAACAACCAGAGCCCTTCTACTAAGGGGAGCCTGCAAAGTTAGCAAAAAAAGCTTAACATAGTGGTCCCACAGACATTCTTATGGCGGTTCACTGGCGAGGAGACAAGAGACAAAAATAATAAACTGCTTTTGTGAGGAAACAGCGTATAATGTAATGAACTGGGCACCTGTCCACTAATCTTCATGTTTTACACTCAACAATCCTATTGGAGTGAACAATGTGTGGAGTTCACTACAGTAAAAATGGCTGTTTTTTAAGAGAAGTCACGGACGATTTTGCGACATGTAGGTGTCGGTTTACGGCTCTCCCCGTTCATACGGTGACGGTGATATTTTGGCTCAAAACCTGCACTGTGCATCTTTCGTTTGACAGCGATGAATAATGTCTTTATCAAGTTCAACACCTGCATGTGCAGCTTTTGAACAACTCATGATGAAGCCATTTTTCCCAACCAAACAGGTATCAAAAAGTATCATTGCATGTTTTTTGTTTTTTTTAAATGTACACTGGAGTACTATGCTGTTTAGGGGCAGTGGTAGCTCAGCGGTTAAGGCTGTGGGTTACTGATCAGAAGGTTGGGGGTTCAAGCCCCAGCACCGCCAAGATGCCACTGTTGGGCTCTTGAGCAAGGCCCTTGACCCTATCTGCTCCAGGGGCGCTGTATCATGGCTGACCCTGCACTCTGACCCCAGCCTAGCTGGGATATGTGAAAAAGAAGAATTTCACTGTATATGTGCAAATGTATAATGTGTGATAAAAAAAATAAAAAATTATAATTAATTATAATTATGCACCACATTATTACCATCTGATACCATCACAATACCATGGTCCTGCCACAGCAAGCTATTTTTATTTTTTTGAAAGGTAGTTGATTTTAAGAAACTTTAACTAGTGATGGATGTGCTGGGTAAATAAGTCTTTTATCAATACTTGTAGCACGTAGTTACATTAATTGCCACATAAGAAATATACTTGTGAAAAGGTAAAAAGGCTTCTCCTAAAGTCACCAGAATTAAATGCTTTATTGCCGTTTTTGCCAAAAGTTTCTCCCGGCCCGGGGGAGCATGTCCCCAGACTCCCAATAAGGCTACACTGTTTTGCTGTACCTGTGCTTCAGACAGTACTGTAAAAAGCTGAAAACACCCCTGAAAGTGTGTTGCCTGTTTTACTGAGGCTGCAGCATAGAGATTTCACTTCTGTTGTCACCACGTGCAAACTGATATTAATAAAATCACCTGGCCATGCCGGATTTTGCACATATTTAGTGACCAAAGCTCAGCTCCCCCGTCAATGATTTAGCACCTTCTTCAGCACCAACAAACAAAATGATTTACACTATGAGCATTTACATTAAAGTAAATATAAAGTACTTTATTTTGATGAAAAATTATAATTTTGGTCATTTTAAAAAAAAACAAAAATAAACCCTTTTCTGTCATAGTTGGTAATTTAAGAGTTATTATACTGAATCATGAACCACATATATCGTATATAGAAATGAATTGTGAGAACCATATCGTCCCATCCCTACAGATGGGTAATAAACAGGAGAGGAGAAAAATTATACACACACATACAGTTGCAATTGAAATTATTCAACCCCCCCTAAAAAGTAAGGATTTACAAAAGTAAACTTTTCTGATGACCCAGAATTTTTCAACTTTACATCTATATCAGTTGAGTGACACATTCAAAGTCATAGTGTGAATATATAACCTAATATTTCTAATTAGCAGGATTTTTTTTAAATACAGCCATGTCATAATTATTCAACCCCTATTGCATGTAGCTGTTTCTTAAATATGTAAGACTACACAAGTAATTGTTTTAAAACTAAATTAAGTCATCAATCTGCAAATGCAATTAAAAATAAGATGTCTCAAAAGCTAATAGAGGAGATTATTTCATTACACAAGAAAGGTCATGGCTAAAAGTACACTTCCAAGGCACTTCACATTTCCAATAGACAAAGTTGGCAGTACCATTCACACATTTTTTAAATATGGTACAACAGCAACCTTCTTGGGGTGTGGAAGAAAGCAAAACTTCAAGGGAAATGTTGACTTGAATATTCCGGAATTAGGAAAGACCTGTGGAGTCCTGGAAGAAGGTTTTATAGACATATGACACTAAACTGAAAATGAGTTTTACACCCATGGGTCAGCAGTACATCTGGAGTAAGATGACAAGGTGATGACAAGAACGACATCATCCCCACAGTCAAGCATGGAGGTGGGTCAGTCCTGTTATGGGGGTGTTTTGCGGCTGCAGGAAACAGCAATCCTGACTATGTGACTGACACCATGAATTCTCTCAGGTATCAGGCCATTTTGGCATGAAAAATGTGATGCCTTCAGTGTGTAAATTGAAGCTCAGTGATCACTGGACTTTCCAGCAAGACAATAACACCAATGATACATCCAAGTTGTCCAAAATCTGGTTCAGGGATAGGTCGTGGAATGTCCTTAAATGGCCCTTTCAGTCCATCATTAAAATCCCATTGCAAACCTTTGTTGGGATTTCAAGGAAGCAGTGGCAGCACAGAAACCAAAGAATGTCAATGAGCTGGAAGCTTTTGCTCATGAGAAATGTGTAAAAATTCTAATAGAGAGGTGTCCGAAGCCTGAGAACACTTACCTGAAACATTTATTTGCTGTTATTAAGGATAAAGGATGCTCCACAAATGATTGACTTTGGGGGCTGAATATTTTTGACATGACATTTGTGGAGAGAATTTGTTATTTTTTATTTTAAAATGTGGGTAAACTGAACTCTTTGTTCTCAAAGTCACTCAAATGTGTATTAAAAACTTACTTTGACTGTTTACTGAGATTTTAGTTGATGTGTTTTAATTCACATCACCAGAATGTATTGCTTGTCAGGGGGGTTGAATAATTTTGATTGCAACTGTGTATATATACAGGTGCATCTCAATAAATTAGAATGTCGTGGAAAAGTTCATTTATTTCAGTAATTCAACTCAAATTGTGAAACTCGTGTATTAAATAAATTCAATGCACACAGACTGAAGTAGTTTAAGTCTTTGGTTCTTTTAATTGTGATGATTTTGGCAATTCACTATCTCAAAAAATTAGAATATTTTGACATGCCAATCAGCTAATCAACTCAAAACACCTGCAAAGGTTTCCTGAGCCTTCAAAATGGTCTCTCAGTTTGGTTCACTAGGCTACACAATCATGGGGAAGACTGCTGATCTGACAGTTGTCCAGAAGACAATCATTGACACCCTTCACAAGGAGGGTAAGCCACAAACATTCATTGCCAAAGAAGCTGGCTGTTCACAGAGTGCTGTATCCAAGCATGTTAACAGAAAGTTGAGTGGAAGGAAAAAGCGTGGAAGATAAAGATGCACAACCAACCGAGAGAACCGCAGCCTTATGAGAATTGTCCAGCAAAATCGATTCAAGAATTTGGGTGAACTTCACAAGGAATGGACTGAGGCTGGGGTCAAGGCATCAAGAGCCACCACACACAGACGTGTCAAGGAATTTGGCTACAGTTGTCGTATTCCTCTTGTTAAGCCACTCCTGAACCACAGACAACGTCAGAGGCGTCTTACCTGGGCTAAGGAGAAGAAGAACTGGACTGTTGCCCAGTGTTCCAAAGTCCTCTTTTCAGATGAGAGCAAGTTTTGTATTTCATTTGGAAACCAAGGTCCTAGAGTCTGGAGGAAGGGTGGAGAAGCTCATAGCCCAAGTTGCTTGAAGTCCAGTGTTAAGTTTCCACAGTCTGTGATGATTTGGGGTGCAATGTCATCTGCTGGTGTTGGTCCATTGTGTTTTTTGAAAACCAAAGTCACTGCACCCGTTTACCAAGAAATGTTGGAGCACTTCATGCTTCCTTCTGCTGACCAGCTTTTTAAAGATGATGATTTCATTTTCCAGCAGGATTTGGAACCTGCCCACACTGCCAAAAGCACCAAAAGTTGGTTAAATGACCATGGTGTTGGTGTGCTTGACTGGCCAGCAAACTCACCAGACCTGAACCCCATAGAGAATCTATGAGGTATTGTCAAGAGGAAAATGAGAAACAAGAGACCAAAAAATGCAGATGAGCTGAAGGCCACTGTCAAAGAAACCTGGGCTTCCATACCACCTCAGCAGTGCCACAAACTGATCACCTCCATGCCACGCCGAATTGAGGCAGTGATTAAAGCAAAAGGAGCCCCTACCAAGTATTGAGTACATATACAGTAAATGAACATACTTTCCAGAAGGCCAACAATTCACTAAAAATGCTTTTTTTATTGGTCTTATGATGTATTCTAATTTTTTGAGATAGTGAATTGGTGGGTTTTTGTTAAATGTGAGCCAAAATCATCACAATTAAAAGAACCAAAGACTTAAACTACTTCAGTCTGTGTGCATTGAATTTATTTAATACACGAGTTTCACAATTTGAGTTGAATTACTGAAATAAATGAACTTTTCCACGACATTCTAATTTATTGAGATGCACCTGTATATATATATATATATATACACACACACACACACACACACACACACACACACATGCATACATACACAGTATATATTACCCTGTCAGAGTTTATGACTGGCTGACTCAATATTATAATTTACTTATTTAAGTTTTAAAGTGAGGAAGCTTACCGTAGGGGCTGATGTCATGATCCCCATGTGGACTGGAATCATTGGAGTCCCTGGAAACAAATTTACAATGCCACAACACTGAATCCTAATCTGAAATACTGAATATATTTCAGAAGTACTGAATCTTTTAAAACACAAGCATGTTCCACGTAACATTGTGTTTATGTGGTGCACAGAGAATCAGTGGCAAAAAATGCAATTCAACAGAACAGAATCTAGATATTTACTCCAATTTAACATGTAGAACAGTTCACCCATTGAAATGATTAAATAATGTTACATTTTAACAACTGTCCAAATGGTCTCCGAAACATTTTAACAACCATCAGCTAACTTGACAGCTTGTATTCAGATAGCATAACCAACCACTACGGAGCATGTTTAGTGTAAAGGCCAGGTTTATTTATGTAGGTTATCCTGATCACCTGGAGGCATTGATGGTGGAAATCCAGCAAACTGTGGAGGAGGGATTCCTGGAGGCATCGTTGGGATGCCTATCTGTGGCCGGGGCAGATGAGGAGGGAATGACATCTTGGGGCAGAACACCCACCTTAAACAGAAGAGAAACACATAACATCAACATAACGCTACATTATCACCATTAAAACATTAGATAAGACAAATATGAAAGGTCTTTCAAGTGCCATGAAATCAACTAAAAGATCTGAAATCAAACTGAAATAAACTAAAGACTTCAACCAGTTTCCTGACCAGAAATCAACTTGAAAAGTGCTTAATGGACTAAAATGAATCCTGAAAGACCTAAAAGATCTCAAATCACACTGAAAGGCCGAAATCACATTTCTTTAATGGTCAATGTCTCAACAATGCGGCTACTATTTAAGGTTCATTAACCACATTGGTAGGTGTATGACAACTAGCCCGTTTAAACACATAAATGATATTCCTTCGGTGACATTTAATGGGTTTAAACCGTTCAATAAAGCCGGTTTGTAGGAAAATAGCAGCGGGGATGATTTCAGTCAGTCCGGACAGCAGCTAGCCGCGAGCTAACGCTATAAAACCGGCTTTATTTTAAGCTCTCCCGCTGGTCAACGCGCTTTAATCAAAGCCTTATATGATTAAATTAAATCTAAACTCAAAATTAAAACTAACAGATTAATAGATTGTACTCACACAAACCAAATCGATAACAACTCGCTTCTCACGCAAAGTTCACCGAGAAACCGGCCCTGCAGCTTCCGGTGAAAATGGGAAAACGGGCAAAATAAAAGACCTCTAATTATTTAAAAATAAAAAAGGCGGTATTAATGCAAATTAAATAAAGTGAAAATATATAAATAAAATTTTGAATGCGTAAAATCGCCTCTTCTACATTTTATTTTCATATTCTATTTGAAATGTCAATTTGTTGATAATTAAAAATGCTCACAAAGGCTGTCATAAAATTAAATATAAAATACATCTTTAAAACGACTCTGAATGGAAGGGTTCACAAAGTCAAAATTGGCAAATTATAATAATTAAAACAAATAAGAACAAGAGCCTAAAGCAATTACTAAATTGCTACTTTTATTTAGTTCCTCTTCATTTAATTGTAATAATTCGTTTGTAGTTTACTATTTATTTATTTTTTCATAATAAATGTTTTGCCGAAATATCCTTTTTTTTTTTCTAGTCCACAAATTATGTTCCTATAAATTATTATTGTAGACTACTGCCCTTTGTGTAAACTAATGAAGCATAAAAACATAGCATTAAATGTCCCACTCAGCAGAATTATTACTTCCATTCAGTGCATTTATTTAATTTTTACCATGTGCGTATGAATATGGACAACGCAAAGAAAATGCTCAATTTAAATTAAAAATAAATTAATTTCTGGGTGAATCCAAACTCCCGGGAGGCTGTTTCCAGTCGTGACAGTGCAGCTCCTATCTACTTGAATGGGGGAACACCGAAATCTCAAAAACGGTTGGCCATGATTACGATTAAATAAATTATTTTAAATAAGCAGTAAAGTCAAACAACACAGTTATTATAAATTGTGCTCCTTTACCTCAGATTACGCTGAAAAACGCAATTTTACCGGTTTGTTTGGCTAATGCGCATGCGTATTCTCGAGTTGATTGACAGGCGATGTCTTTATCTAAAAGGTGATTGGCTCTTTAACCTGTAAGGCGGGACTTTCTTTCTACATCCGTTGACCGTTGGGCGTTAGAGCGTCTTGTTTGAGCGTTCCAATTTCTCCCAGATTCATAATAAATTCAGAATAAATTATATTTTGCCAAACTAAATGATAACATATAATTTTCATGATAACAGATTTGTGTCCCTTTGATTTTAGGGTAAAATATGAGCAACGTCGCTTTATCCTTTTACGCTTCAAGCTGCATGTGATTGACAGGTGACGTCATCGAAGGTGGGACGTTCATGGAAAGTGCTGGAAAAAGACAAAGTACTACTAGTCCTAATTCCTCATGTTCTTCCGACATAAAACTTAGTACTATCCAAAATGCACTGTTTTATGAATTTATTTAATCGTATTCCATGATATTACTACTATTTTACATCTACTTTTGTCAAACATTAATTTGACACGGTTTAAACGAAATATATATCCCTTCATGTAGTGAAGCACACATTTTGCGCCCATCTTTCCAACTGTTTTCTGATTTAATAACAATTTCATGGTCTTTGTCTGATGTTCTAATATTTGTTTGTGTCTATGGAAGTCTTAAATTGTAAGATTACCACAAAGAGACATATAACAATTTCTAGCGTTTATTTCTCATGACGCGCATTAAAAGTATTGAACTTTGTGTATTACTGCACTGCGCGGTGGGCGTATGGAGTTATATATGTGCCACAATTCTGCACGTGCAAAATTATATTTTGAGCGCACAAAAATGCTTTGCGCGTGCAAATTGAAACTGAGTGCACAAAAAGTTATTTTGCACGCGCTAGATGATATTTTGAGTGGCAAAAAAAATTTCTGCATGCACAAATATTTTGAGTGCAAAAATTTATTCCTGCATGCGTAAGATGATATTTTGAGTGCAAAAGAAATTCTGCATGCGCAAGATATTTTGAATACAATTTTTTTTTCTGCACGCATAAGATGATATTTTGAGCACACAAAAAATATTCTGCACTCGCAAGATGAAATTGAGTGCACAAAAAGTTATTTTGCACATGCAAGATGATATTTTGAGTGCAAAAACATTTTTCTGCACGCACAAGATGATATTTTGAGCGAACAAAATGTTTTGCACGTGCAAGATGAAACTGAGCACACAAAAAGTTATTTTGCATGTATAAGATGATATTTTAAGTACCCAAAACATTTCTGCACGCGCAAGATGATATTTTAAGAACACAAAAAATATTTTGCACTCGCAAGATGATATTTTGAGTGCAAAAAATTATTTTGCACATGCAAGATAATATTCTGAGTGCAAACATGTGTTTTTTGCAAGCGCAAGATGATATTGAGCGCACAAAGTTATTTTGCATGTGCTTTGACTTTTAAAAGTTTTAGTTTTATTTTCTTACAAAAGCAAATTTATTATAAAAATAAAATTTTACGCTTTGAAAAGTTTATTTGAATGTGAATTTGCTCAGAATTCGTACATTTTGCTTTCTCCTCCTACCCACTCTGCGTGCAAAATACCTTTTTGCATGCTCAAAATATCATCTTGCACACGCAGAAATGTTTTGTGCGCTCAAAATATAATTTTGGCACAGGTATAACTCCATATGGGCGCGGATTAATACAACCGCACACATTCAAAGGCGGAGTATAAAGAAAAGAGCCGCGCACGCGAGGTTGTGTCCTCTGTTTCCTTGAGGATTAGTGTTGGGGAGATTAGCTGTCTTTGGCGATTAAATTATTAGAAAATCAACGAATCTAACCAAGGTGGGTAACTGATTTTAACCTAAAATTACTCCATATGTTGTTATTAATTAAACGAAACCAATAGACGTGGGTTAAAACTAACAGATCATCATTTATTTCATCTAATGTTTGTCGGTTTTGTAATGATGCAGACGCCGGTGTAGTCACTTATCTCAGGCCTGTAGAAACACACCGCTTAGTCTTTAGTGTAACGGTCAGCGGTTTTTTATTTAAGTTGTCTGTTCGAGTGCAAACCTACTATGGAAGTGTGAATCAAACAGCTTTTAGACAATTAACTTATACTAATGCGATTTGTAGAAATTGCGGCACTAAAACACGTGTTGAGCTCATTGTCCTTCTGCGCCACGTTCTTCCGCATCCGGGTCTTTTATAGACGAAATGCACGACAACATAATTTTAAAGATGCAGGCAGTAATTTTTTACTCATTTAAAAAGTTTAACTCAAAGACATGAATTGTAATTTTGCAGTGTATATATAGGAAATCATGAGCACTCGCATTGAAATGAAGACTCCAGTCATATCAGTAACGTTATATAAGCTGTTATAATACATGGAGAGGGTCCGCACATGGGGGCGGCCATGTTAGAATCACATAACCAGCCGAATTGTACTCGCTTAATCTCCTTAACCGTCCTGTTATTTGACATTTTCACTCATTGATTAAAGTAATCATGACTTGATTGTGGATACTACGTTTCTACAATGGCATCTGAAACTGAAAACTATTAAATGATGCTGCATCCACACTGCTAGGTGTCAGTGTAAGTCAAAGATGACAAAGACAGAAGTTACTGAGTGCACCTTTTAATTTACCTTTTTGTAAACTGATTTAGTACAATCAGTTTAACTTGCCTACTCTGTCCAAATTGAACAGATTATTGATATCTGGCATTCAAAATGTCTGTTTGTTGGTTTTTCAGGGCCCGTACTTTTATTTTTTGAGGGGTGCAATTTGATCTTTAGGGTGGGTGGGTGGTTGTTTCTTCATTGGACTGGGAAGGGGGTGTCAAGTTTCTGAAGGGCAAAAGGAAAATCTATGGGGGGCAATGCCCCCAACATCTCCCTTATTCAGATTAGTAAATTAATATGGGTTTTATGTGTCCCCCCCAATCTTGAGCATCGTGTACACTAAAAATCAATGCTTAACATCACCCTAATCCATTTCTTCAGATGCCTGAAGAAATGCGCCAAGAGGAGGAGGCCGAGACCTTTGCCTTCCAGGCAGAGATCGCCCAGCTGATGTCTCTCATTATCAACACCTTCTACTCCAACAAAGAGATCTTCCTCAGGGAGCTCATCTCCAACGCCTCTGACGTAAGACCCACAACTATGAGATTAAATTTGATTCTCTAACGAGTACAGATTCTATACTTTGTGACATTTTATTTATAAATCTGCTATAATTTCATCATGGGTGAGGTTATGGGCATAGACATGGAATAAGGGTGTAGAATGGTGATTTGGTATGAAACGGGAATCCCATAAAAGTGCAAAAATGATTAATCTGATTAAATTGTTTCCAGTGCTAGCTTAGTACTTCTATCATATTTTTGATATTGATTATTTTACTTCACAGGCTCTCGACAAAATCAGATATGAAAGTTTGACTGATCCCACCAAACTGGACAATGGAAAGGACCTGAAGATCGACATTATCCCCAATGTTAATGAACGCACTCTTACCATTATCGACACTGGTATCGGAATGACCAAAGCCGATCTTATCAATAACCTGGGTACCATCGCAAAGTCCGGGACAAAGGCCTTCATGGAGGCTCTTCAGGTGACTTTATTTGTAATATATATATATATATATATATCACTGAAATGCTGGGTTATTAAAATGGGTGTTTCAAATAAAGCACAGTTTTCCTCAATTTATTACAGCTCTTTACAGTAACTGTCTTCTGTTTTTAGGCTGGTGCAGACATCTCCATGATTGGTCAGTTTGGAGTGGGCTTCTACTCCGCCTACCTGGTTGCTGAGAAGGTCACCGTCATCACCAAGAACAATGATGACGAGCAGTATGTCTGGGAGTCGTCTGCTGGTGGCTCTTTCACAGTCAAGGTTGATCACGGTATGTTCTGTTTGTTACCCGTCTAACCTAAAGGCATAAATGCAACATTTTAAGGGGTCAGTGGTGTTCATGCAACTGTCGATTATCCAGATGAGCCTATCGGCCGTGGAACCAAAGTCATTCTTCACCTGAAAGAAGATCAAACGGAGTACATTGAGGAAAAGAGGGTGAAGGAGGTGGTCAAGAAGCACTCTCAGTTCATTGGATACCCAATCACTCTCTTTGTAAGTGGGATTACTGTTACTATTGCTCATGCTTTGGGTTAGAAAATGTAACAAACCTCCACTCAATCGTTCTCGCACAGGTGGAGAAAGAACGCGACAAGGAGATCAGTGATGATGAGGCAGAGGAGGAGAAACCTGAGAAGGAGGAAAAGGAGGAAGGTGAAGACAAGCCCAAGATTGAGGATGTGGGCTCAGATGATGAAGAGGACTCCAAAGACAAGGACAAGAAGAAGAAAAAGAAGATCAAGGAGAAGTACATCGACCAGGAGGAGCTGAACAAGACCAAGCCCATCTGGACCAGGAACCCTGATGACATCTCCAATGAGGAGTACGGAGAGTTCTACAAGAGCTTGACCAACGACTGGGAAGAGCACCTGGCTGTCAAGGTAACGTATTGGTGGACATGCGAAGCCCCCTGCTCACTAACTATGAAATCAAAGAACAAACAGGTGTGATGTTATTTTAGAACTGGCCAAAAAGGTGTTTGAGTTAGTTTCGGTGGTTCATAACAGCTCACCAGCGCAGACTATCAAGAAAACTTCATACCGGCTACTAAACTCCTTACTGCCATTTGTCAGCATCATTGGTAGGCGTGACCTGGAGCTACTTTGAAGCCTGTTCAGTCAGTTAAGAACAGTCAACATGAACACACCGGCATGCAGAGTTAGTAGTGAGCTGGTGCAAACACATCTACATCCGTTTAGAAATTTTTACCTCTGAGCAAAGAACAAAGAAGCACTTTGCCATGAGTGTGCCCAGTGCCTTAATGGAGAATCGACCTGAAATTTGTTTTTATGTCCTACAGCATTTCTCCGTGGAAGGTCAGCTGGAGTTCCGGGCTCTGCTCTTTATCCCTCGCCGTGCCCCTTTCGACCTCTTCGAAAATAAGAAGAAGAAGAATAACATTAAGCTATACGTCAGAAGGGTCTTCATCATGGACAGCTGTGAGGATCTCATCCCAGAGTATCTCAGTAAGTATCTTTGTGCCTGTAACATCTTGTCCTCAGTCTTCAAGTTGTGCATCGAATCAGACGTGACGGGCTTTTTGAAACCTCAAGGGATGCATTGATATAGAAAATGTGGTTCTAATGTTAATTGCTTTCACTCTGGACGCTGTCACTTGCAGACTTTATTCGTGGTGTTGTGGACTCTGAGGATCTGCCTCTGAACATCTCCAGAGAGATGCTCCAACAGAGCAAGATTCTAAAAGTCATCCGCAAGAACATCGTTAAGAAGTGCCTGGAACTCTTCGCTGAGCTTGCGGAGGACAAGGACAACTACAATAAGTTATATGATGCGTTCTCCAAGAATCTGAAAGTATGTTATGTCATGCAAGTTGAGAGCATTGTAAATGTATCATGTTATCTAGATTGCCAAGCATGTTAACAACGTTAATCTGTTCTCTAGCTCGGCATCCATGAGGACTCTCAGAACCGCAAGAAGCTGTCGGAACTGCTGCGTTACCAAAGCTCGCAGTCCGGTGACGAGATGACCTCCCTCACAGAATATGTCAGCCGTATGAAGGAAAACCAGAAGTCCATCTACTACATCACTGGTAAGAGGCTTCAGGATCAATCAACCATTTGCCAAGAGTCCGATAAATAAGCAACTAATGAGTCTGTTCACCAGGTGAGAGCAAAGACCAGGTTGCTCACTCTGCTTTCGTGGAGCGTGTGTGCAAGAGAGGTTTTGAGGTGTTGTACATGACCGAGCCCATTGACGAGTACTGCATACAGCAGCTGAAGGACTTTGACGGCAAGACTCTTGTGTCCGTCACCAAGGAGGGGCTGGAGCTTCCTGAGGATGAGGAGGAGAAGAAAAAGATGGAGGAAGACAAGGCCAAGTTTGAAAACCTCTGCAAGCTCATGAAGGAGATTCTGGACAAGAAAGTAGAAAAGGTGTGTTAACGAGTCGTCTACCAAAGTGCCAAACCAAAAGTGAATTAAGTGGGAAAAGAACCCAGTTCTCTTTGCGTTTGTGTTGTACCTTGCATTAAAAGTGGACTGCTCTTTTGATCTATTTTTGCTGTAATGAGCGCAGTCCACATGACTAATTTAAATTGCACAATGGTTAAAGCAATTGCCTGTAGACTATGTGTGGTTCACTTTTGAGGGTTTGGAGTTTAGATTTCACATGAATCCCACATTTTTAGAAACCACTCTTACACCTGAAGTAGCCAAATTAGCCTTCAACCCAAATTGATCAGTCATTAATTCTAAACTTTGTTATAAACAGGATTCCTAATCAAACAAGTTGTACAGATGGTGAGTTTGAAAGGCTGGTTTTTGTGCCCTGGTTTTGTCTGATGTGTATTAAAAGAAAAGAGAGATTTCTGACCTGCTAACATACCTGTTCCTCATTTTACTAAATGCATTTGTGTTGAATGCACCCCTAACATGTGTTGTGCTCTAATGGTGAATGAGCAGCTATGACCTCATAAGAGAGAAACAAAACTAATGCTGATTTCCCTCATCTCTCCAGGTGACTGTATCAAACAGGCTGGTTTCCTCACCCTGTTGTATCGTGACAAGTACTTACGGTTGGACGGCCAACATGGAGAGAATCATGAAGGCCCAGGCCCTGAGGGACAACTCCACCATGGGCTACATGATGGCCAAGAAGCACCTGGAGATCAACCCTGACCATCCCATCATGGAGACCTTGAGACAGAAGGCTGATGCAGATAAAAACGACAAAGCCGTGAAGGATCTGGTCATTCTCTTGTTTGAGACCGCTCTGCTGTCCTCTGGATTTTCATTGGATGATCCTCAGACGCACTCCAACCGCATCTACAGAATGATCAAACTGGGACTGGGTGAGATTTCCGACAAATCAAATGCCTTTAAATGGATTGACGAATGTGATCGCATTTTATCAAATAACAATTACGACATTCACTTAAGAATTTAATCAATTTTATTTCCTTAATGGCCAAATTACAATTTCCCCAAAGACTCCGGAATCGTTTTGCAATCTCTGACTGCCGATTCAAGAGAATGAACCAATGCTTTTAATAATCTCACTTGAGTTTTGTTTTTAGTTGACTACTTGAATGGACCATTTGAACCAATTCAATTAATCATTGAATCATTTTTGAATTGATTTGTTTGAAATCTCAAAGTGCAATGTTTACAGTAAAAATATGTAGGTAAATGGTTCTAAACGGCAATGTTTTTTTTTTAATCATCTGTATCCACTAAATTTGTTCATCTTGGTATATACGATGTGGAAACATTGAGCCATTTCAGAGCAAATGCATGAGTTTTGAGCGTGCCAATGTTCAAAAAGCTGACTAAATATTGAATGCATATTTGGCTGTATTGCTCTTAATGTTTTGTTTTATCTGGTTTAGGTATTGATGAGGATGAAGACGTGCCTGTTGAGGAGCCGAGCTCTGTCCCTGTTTCTGAAGACATACCCCCTCTTGAAGGAGATGATGACGCCTCTCGCATGGAGGAAGTCGATTAAACCCTGCTGTCAAATTCCACCTATAGTTTTCCTTAATCATTCCATAACATCCTGTCATTTCCTCTTTGACCTGTAGAAGGTTAACTTGGTCTCAGAAGTGATTCAAAAGAATCATTTGTGTAACTTGTACCATCAACTTTTGCTCTGTTTTGAGCCATAATGTACTTTGTTTTTTTAAGTAATGAAGTGTTAATGGGTTGCTGCAGTATCGTCTGAGCACAATAAGCACTGTGTTTCACTGCTGTTAGCTGTGCTGGATTGAATAGAGCATGATTTCTTTCTGCATGGAAGGAAAGACTTTTGCCTGTGTACAGGCATGTTTTGTCTTGTTTCAGAAATTAAAACACCTGGTGAAACCTGAATTTGGGTGCTGTCTGTCTTAAGTTTCTTGTTCAGTTTGACCGTTTTGTAAGTCTGTTTTGAGTTACATTTAATCTGTTAGAAATCTAGTTTGAAATGTGTCAAGTTCGTAGAAGTGTAATTTTGTCTTCAAACCTATATAACGTTTTCTTCCTGTGGTGTTACCATCTAGTAAAAAGGTATTACTTTCCTTGCACGTTGAACACGAATACAGAACTTAGTTTTTTTGGGGGGGTGGCTAATTTGAGAGATTTCTCAGGATTTCCCATAATTTCAAAATTGTGTATTTAGTCTTGAGGGTTTTTTTTTTATATATATATATATATAAACACAATTACTGGTTACTCTGGATTTGGTGGACAAGGTTTTTAAAATATGAATCATATTTTAAAATGACTGCTTCACTTTAAGAAATATTAAATATACACTTCATGTTAAATTTATTTTTTCTCCTAGAATTTCAGCTTTTAATGAAACCGATTTATATAAATATTGTGTATTAATATTTAAATGTGGATTGTTGCGTTAATAAATGTAAACTATCAATTGTAACATTTCTGCATTTTATTAAAAATCTTGTCTGGACATCTTTAAAATGAGCAGTCAAGACAAGTACTTGCATTTGCAAAAAATTCAATATTAAATCTACACATGCGTTTTTTTTTTTTTTTTATCAAGAATTTCAGCTTTTAATGAGTGATTTGTGTGTGTATATACAGGTGCATCTCAATAAATTAGAATGTCGTGGAAAAGTTCATTTATTTCAGTAATTCAACTCAAATTGTGAAACTCGTGTATTAAATAAATTCAATGCACACAGACTGAAGTAGTTTAAGTCTTTGGTTCTTTTAATTGTGATGATTTTGGCTCACATTTAACAAAAACCCACCAATTCACTATCTCAACAAATTAGAATATTTTGACATCCCAATCAGCTAATCAACTCAAAACACCTGCAAAGGTTTCCTGAGCCTTCAAAATGGTCTCTCAGTTTGGTTCACTAGGCAACACAGTCATGGGGAAGACTGCTGATCTGACAGTTGTCCAGAAGACAATCATTGACATTACATTAGATGTAAAAAGTATGATTTTCCTGTAATAATTAATGGTAAAAATTTACATTATGTTTATCAAGAGAGTACATGTACTTTTTACAGTAAATTATTGTTAAAATTACAGTAAAAAAACTATAATCGGGCAATGAATTCCCTGCATGACCCATCATATTTCACTATATTTTATGGGAATAGTTTTGTTTCTTCTTATTTTTAATATCAGTTATGTACATTTGGGTGATCTGTTCTATATGCGATGTAGTTTAGTTAATGTTTACTGTATTATTTTAATTTCACATGTTACCCTGATGGTGTTTAGTGTTTGTGTGAGTGACACTGGGCACTGTTTCGACATGTTTGTTGGTCATTGCTCTTGGAAGAGTCACTATTGATGAACGTCATGTAATCATATGCTCTTCTGTAATATTTACAGTGATTAACAATACCTTATTAAGTAAACAGCAGATTTGTATAGTTTTAGAAGGTTAATATCAAGTTTATGACTTCTTTTTACTGTAAATTTAACAGAATAAATTTTTTACAGTGCCATTATGGTCATCTAAATTACTGTAAAATTTACAGGTTGCTCTGTAAAGTTGTTTACATTTTTACTGTATTTTTAACATAATTATTCTGGAAACCACAGCTGCCATTTTTTTTTTTTTTTTTTTTTTCTTTTGTAAAAAGAACAGAATTTCTTTTACAGTGCAGAAATGAACATTGCCACTAGTGAAAACCAAATTACTGCTATCAAAAATGATCATTTTTATTAGTAAGACGTGCATTGCTCATTTGTGAAATTGGAACTTCAGCTTATTTATTTTATATATCCGTAATTGCGTTTTGAAAAGGAGTGGATGACAGATCATTCATATTCTACTACTGAAAATGCAGTTACAGGTATCAAGTATTTTACTAGCTACAATTACCTTTTTTTATATCAAGAATGTGTAGCTATTTCTACGAGTGATGATGTGCTTTTTTAGGCAATAATTCACATGCAAATGTTACTAGGCCTACTGATTTTGCAAAAATTCATACACTGCACGTAAATAAAAGTCCATTCAATTTAGGATAGACGTATATTCGACGTAGGGGAAAATAGCAGTCTGGACATTCAGGTAAATTACTTATTTTGTGTTCCACGAAAGAAAACAAAATCATTTGTGTTTGGAACGACGTGAGGCCGAATAGATGCAGTCAACGTGTTCATGCTTGGAATAGCTAATATAATATTGGGAGATTGATATGTCTTTCTGTGGGAAGAAAAAAACAATCCACCCTTTGGCCACACAGTGTCTCTGTCTTAGACTTTATGTTAAAACTTTCTCACAAAGAAATGTCTAGACTATTTCACCCTAGAAAAATAAATAAATATTGCATAAAGAAAAATTAAGGTTTGGATTTGCCCAGCCTTCACATATAGCATAAATCAGAACAAATATATATGACCTGGACATTTCTTTACAGTTTTTGTAAAATTCTCCCTTGTATGTCTTCAAATAATAAATATCATGTAAACATGTCAATATATTGTGTCTTTACATTCAGTTTCACTTCCACCAGTAGAAAAGGTTAATCAGTGCTTCCAAAATGTGCTTATTGGGAACTTATCGTGGGCCTTATTGGAACTGGTCTGACCTGCTTTATTAAAGATGAAAACGGTCAGAGATGAGTGCATTAAAGACCGTGTTTGTCTCTTTTTCGCGTAATATGGTATTAAGGAAATGTTTAACCTTTTCGGTTCTTACTCTGAATGGGTCAAAACACTAAGTCATTGCATCTCGTTTTCTTCTAAGTCACATGTCTGGCAGTAAAATGACATTGCTGAGGAGGGGGTTAACATTCATTTCAGTCCAGGTGACACTAAGGGATGTCTGATAAAGTCATCTGTCCACGTGGGCGTCTTACTACAAGATTCACATCGAGTCATTGAGAGAGACTGTGTGTGGGGTGAGACCACAAAGATACTGATCATTTTTGGATCTCGGCTGCAAGTGTATTCCGCTCTGTAAAGTAGCACAGATGCATGATGCTGTGAGACACAACTCGTGATTTCTCAGAGCTGACTGAACATGGCTGTAAAGTTAAACAGGTTTTTATTAAATCAGTTCTCTGCAGTGTATTAGTTTTATTTTTGGGAAGTGTAGCATTGTCATACCATAATAAAATAGTACTGTGGTGGTGATACCAGGGGCCAGTGATAATAATAAGTAATAATACTATAGCACTCCATGGCACTTTAAATTTTAGGCCTAGCATTGTACTATCAGCTGCATTGTTGAGGAAAGGAAAAAAGTATTACCAATGTAAATATATATATATATATATATAACAAACATTAGCATGACATCATCTTCATAAACCATGGTGGTACTTATTTGTTGACAGACAGACATACAGATAGACAGACAGATAGATAGATAGATAGAACCAATTCAAAGAACCAGTAATTTGTTCATGAATTATTCCAAATGGCAATTCTAGCCTCACGTTGCATGTTTGTCCTTCACTGATTCAAACAGATACCTCATGAGTTGGTGAGTTGTTTCGTATGATTCATACAAAGAACCAGTTTATTTGCTTGTGTTGCGGTTCATTCAACAGGAACAAGGGTCATTTGTTCATGAATCATTCTAATGAATCATTCCAAATGTCTATACTAGTCTCATGTTGCGTGTTTGTCCTTCACTGATTCAAACCGATACCTTGTGAGTTGGTGAGTTGTTTTGCATGGTTCATACAATTAACCAGTTTATAAGAGCCATTTGGAATGATTCAATCAAAGAACCGTTTCATGGGAGTCATTTGGAATTATTTATTCAAAGAACCGGTTTATTTGTTTGTGTTCCGGTTCATTCAACCGGAACCAGAGTCATTTGTTCATGAATCATTCTAATGAATCATTCCAAATGGCTATACTAGTCTCACGCCGCGTTTTTGTCCTTCACTGATTCGAACCGTTACCTTGTGAGTTGGTGAAATGTTTTGCATGGTTCATACAATGAACCAGTTCATAAGAACCATTTGGAATGATTCAGTCAAAGAACCGCTTCATGGGAGTCATTTGGAATTATTTATTCAAAGAACCGGTTTATTTGTTTGTGTTCCGGTTCATTCAACCGGAACTGGAGTCATTTGTTCATGAATCATTCTAATGAATCATTCCAAATGTCTATACTAGTCTCATGTTGCGTGTTTGTCCTTCACTGGTTCAAACCGATACCTTGTGAGTTGGTGAATTGTTTTGCATGGTTCATACAATTAACCAGTTTATAAGAGCCATTTGGAATGATTCAATCAAAGAACCAGTTTATTTGTTCATGTTCCGGTTCATTCAACCAGAAACAGAGTTTTTTGTTCATGAATCATTCTAATGAATCATTCCAAATGGCTATACTAGTCTCATGTTGCGTGTTTGTCCTTCACTGATTCAAACCGATACCTTGTGTGTTGGTGAGTTGTTTTGCATGGTTCATACAATGAACCAGTTCATAAGAACCATTTGGAATGATTCAATCCAAGAATTGGTTCATAGGAGTCATTTGGAATGATTTATTCAAAGAACCGGTTTATTTGTTCATGTTCCAGTTCATTCAACTGGAACCGGAGTCATTTGTTCATGAATGATTCTAATTAATCATTCCAAATAGCTATACCAGTCTCACGCTGCGTTTTTGTCCTTCACTGACTCAAACCGATACCTTGTGAGTTGTTTTGCATGGTTCATACAATGAACCAGTTCATAAGAACCATTTGGAATGATTCAATCAAAGAACCGCTTCATGGGAGTCATTTGGAATTATTTATTCAAAGAACCAGTTTATTTGTTTGTGTTCCGGTTCATTCAACCGGAACCGGAGTCATTTGTTCATGAATCATTCCAAATGGCTATACCAGTCTCACGCTGCGTTTTTGTCCTTCACTGATTCAAACCGATACCTTGTGAGTTGGTGAGTTGTTTGCATGGTTCATACAATGAACCAGTTCATAAGAACCATTTGGAATGATTCAATCAAAGAACCGCTTCATGGGAGTCATTTGGAATTATTTATTCAAAGAACCAGTTTATTTGTTTGTGTTCCGGTTCATTCAACCGGAACCAGAGTCATTTTTTCATGAATCATTCTAATGAATCATTCCAAATGGCTATACTAGTCTCATGTTGCGTGTTTGTCCTTCACTGATTCAAACCAGTTCATAAGAGTCATTTAGAATGATCCAAAGAACCGGTTCATGGGAGTCATTTGGAATGATTCATTCAAAGAACCATTTTTTTGTGTGTGCATTTCAGTTCATTAATTTTTTTGTGAATTTGACTATAGTAATCTAGAGTGGCATATTTATTATTGATATCAGCCAACGTACACAACAAAATCAAAGAAGTGGTGGTTTTGGTATTTTTCGAGGTACACACTGCTTTCATCTAATCATATTCAATTCAAACAGCATGCTTACAACTCTTTTATAAATATTGTTTCTTTTGCCGTGGTGCTGAACATTTGAACAGTGGTGCAGGAAACACTGCCTCTCCAGGCGTAATTGCTTTTATACATCCTATTAGGTAATATATTATCTTGTACAACTCTTTCATTGCAAAATAAGTTTAGCATGTGGCCTGAACTAATCCTTTATTATAAATACACCAAACAGCAGACAAGCTCAAGAGATTCTTCATTCATTACATGAAACATAACATCTAACTGTATAACAGTGCTGGTACCATACAGACAGAACATGAACTCAGTACAAAGAAACAAAACAACAAACAGCAGTAAATGGAAACAATTGTCTAATGATGCACTTTACCCATATATGAAAACAAATGAGGATAAAACACAAATCAGACAGTTTAGTCATGTGATCAAATTAATTTAATCTAATGTATAAACAATAAACCCTACAAAACGTTAATAAGACTACATTAGTTAGGTAGCATATCCTGATGCTCACCACAAGTCATTCACATCTGCCTTTCCAAACGAATGTCAACATTTAAATGACAATGAATAACACTAATATCTGATGAGTGATCAGACAAACAAATGATTTATGAAGACCTCCATAATATTCAGAGGGTGTTACGAAAAATGAACATTTCAGAATATAGCTTGAATCAAAACCTGTCAAGAACACGTCCCCCTCAATGGCCCTGTTTTTGCTAAATTCACCTAGTAATGCTCTTCCAATCATTTACCAACAGAGGGGAGGATTGTATTGCAAATTTTGACTAAAACGTCTAGTTGCAAACTGTCTTTTGCCATAGTGTTGGTTTATATTAGTCCAGATCAGTGTTAAAAAATAATTCTCTAACATATCAATGGATGTTATTTCAGGACAAAAGAGTTTGCAAAGAGATTTCACCTACATATAAACACACATATACTGTATATATATATATATATATATATATATATATATATATACACTAAACAAACACCTCTTCCTCAAATGGGTCGACCAGGCTTTGCACTAAATGTTCAAATATTGAATTTTGTCTCATGCTCAGCTGTGTTCAAAAACAGTGTACAGGAAGACCGATATATCGGTTTTACCGATTAATCGGTGCCGATAGTTGCTTTCTGTAACTATCATTATCTGCAAAATCTATGGTGATAGTTGCCGATAGTTTTTTCACCATTACAAAATAAGAGTCCCCGCTGTATTTCGGGCTTGCTTATACTTAAAAGTCCCGCGTTATGCATGAAATCTTTATTATTATTATTTTTTATTTTGGTTGAACAATAAACTGCATCTGGGATTTTATTCATTTAGGGCTCTTTGTCTGTGCCCGTCACAGTAAGGAAAGAATTATATATATTTTTTACTATATTCTATAAATGGATTTTTAAAACAATTGGCCGATTAATCGGTTATTGCCCTTTCTCACCAGTTTAGTTATCGTATTGGCAAAATCCACTGTCGGACGACCTCTACTGAGTGTTTCATCAATGAGTCGTGATCACAATGAACACACAGTTTTCAGTACCAGCATCCAGACAAAATGTGTTGCTGCTTTTAACATATAATATATATATAAATAAAACATGTTCAAAAAATAATAAAGTCTGATTATTATTATTGCACATGCAAATCAAATCATAACAATAATAATAATAAAAAAAGAAAGAAAATAAAACAAAAATAGTAAAACAAAATAATTAAAAACAGAAAAAAAAAAAAAAAAAAACAAATCAGCTTGACCCACAAAAATATCTAATGATTATCAGTAAGGATTAAAGGTTAGAGTCCTTTTAAATTTTCTTAAGGAGAAATACAAAAAACAAAAACAAAAAAACAAATTAACAAAAAGTTCAATTAAAACGTGAAAAAGCAAAACATACTTTTTGTTTTAGGTACGGGGGATAAGTACAGATGAATTCATGAAATTGAGTGAGACTGCAATACATCCGTCGATGTTCTCACAATATAATTAAACCGGCGGATGCAATTAGTATTACGCCAGTAAAAAGAGGCTTGAAAGCAAATTTGCTCAAATCACTTACTACCGAACCCTAAAAATAAACAGACGTGTCAAACACATAGTAAAACTGGCTTGCTGACTTGGTATTAACCATGTGGCTGTCTACTCCTTTCTGAACATATTTTAATGGTAGATAATTGATAAAAATAAATATGGAGCTTCCCTTTCAGGCTCTTATAATACATTTATAATGACATTTTTGATGCAGATCTGACAGAGAAAAAACACTGTACAATAATTTTATGAGACACAAACCCCAGTGGATCTGCCAATACAAACTCTTCACATGTCCAATCATCGTCTCTTAAGCACGTGTTTTACTCTGACCAGTGATATTCAGGATACACTGTGTGGCCAACATAACCTCTCGTTTGACAGCAGAAATATGAGGGTCAAAAATTAGATAATAAATCTTTCAACATTTTCATTAGGAGCAGCTCCATTTTCATTTACCAGCTGCCAAATTAAGTTTGATTACCAGTGAATCTCACAAAAACTGTTAAGAACAAATCCAGGTCATATCTCAGAAAAATATATATTTTACATAAAGAAAATAAAGCCAATTTTTTATGACCATTTTGAAGTTTTTTTATTTCTGCAAAATACAATTCCCTTTTTGATTTTGGGGTGAAATATGACCCGGACAATTCACTCGTTCATAAATTCATTTATAAAACCATCAAGAACATGTCCACTTCATATTTCACCCCACAAATCAAAAGGAAAAAAATTTGAAATTATATTTTTTTCCAAATTTTCTTGACAATTAAGCAACATTTTCCCCTCAAAATTCTCATTACCATAACGCGATGTAAAAAACATGCACAGTCACAATGCAAAAAAATCTTAATGGACCTAAAAATAGGATTAATTTTCTTAAAGCAAAATATAAGTTTGTTTTTCTTTTGATTTTAGGGTGAAATATCACCCGGTCATGTTTTCAAAAGATTCACTCATATTGGGAATATAATATAACAAGGGGAATAACTTGACAAATGGCACTGACACTCGTAAGGCATCTCCACCACAACACTTTGTACTCTTCTTGAAAATAGAAATTTCTTCGAATAATTTCATAAAGCAAAATTGAAATAGAAAAACTAAAAGCGTGACGTATTTCAGTACCAAATTACAAAGATATCAAAGGCTCAGCACTCTTTCGCTGAAGTCCGTTTACACTCAACGGCTCATCAAGTCATTAAACGTTCAGTAACACGCACATACAAAAAATCCAAAATCCCTTTAAAATAAAGAATCACTTTCTGTACCGTTTGACCTTACATAATACAAACCCACAAAGTTTGGGAGTACACAAAAGAAAAGCAAACCACGAAAATGTGGTCTCTGTACACGTTCAATTTTTCGGCATTTGTTCCACTAAACTTTAAGAACTGGCGTATGCGTCGCTCGCTTGCTAGCCTTCTTCATGCGACTACGGGCGTAGACGCGGAGGAAAAGGGCGAGGAAGACCACGGCCACGCCGAAGCCGCCCACCATGGTGACGGCATGACCGTAGATGAAGCAGGACAAAAGGATAGCGAAGGCCTGGCGTAGAGTCATGATTATCGTGAAGATAGCCGCTCCGAATTGCGCGATGGTATAGTAGATGAACAGTTGACCACACGCCGAGCAAGCGGACAGCAAAACGGCATGGAAAGCGAACTCTGAGTGACGTGCCATGAACGCTAGGGAATCGAAGAAGGCGCCTTGCTCCAGGAGAGAGCCGACAGTGAAGAGACAAGAGAAGAGGTTAACGCCAAACATCATCTGGACAGACGACATCTTGTATTTGAAGAGGTTGTCCTGCCAGTTGGAGGTAAAGCTGTCGAAAACGATGTATCCGCCCAGGATGATGACGCCCGAGAAGGTGGTAACGGTGGACGGATGTTTGTTGGTGGAGCTGGACAGCAGGAACATGCTGACGCCCACTGAGATCAGGACAGCAGTGAAATACTCCCAGTATTCATAGCTTTTGTGTGAGACAATCTTGCCCATCAGCATCACGGGTATCACCTTAGAAGCTTTGGCCAACACCTGGTGCAGCACAAAAGATGGATAATTGATCATTTTCTTTGGAGGTATTGCATAAAATAAAACAGTATACTGTTTGACTTGGGAAAAGTAAGCCCTGAAATGATCTGTTTCCAAAAAATGGCCAAATCAAACCAAATCTGATATTAAAAAAACACGGATATTGGCTGATACCTACAGTTGAAGTCAGAAGATATATATTACATATACCTAAGCCAAATACATTTAAACTCACTTTTTCACAATTCATGACATTTAATCGTAGAAAACGTTCCCTGTCTTAGGTCAGTTAGGATCACTACTTTATTTTAAGAATGTGAAATGTCAGAATAATAGTAGAGAGAATGATTTATTTCAGCTTTTATTTCTTTCATCACATTCCCAGTGGGTCAGAAGTTTACATACACTTTGTTAGTATTTGGCAGCATTGCCTTTAAATTGTTTAACTTGGATTAAATGTTTTGGGTAGCCTTCCACAAGCTTCTCACAATAAGTTGCTGGAATTTTGTCCCATTCCTCCAGACAGAACTGGTGTAACTGAGTCCTTGCTCGCACATGCTTTTTCAGTTCTGCCCACAAATGTCCTATCGGATTGAGGTCAGGGCTTTGTGATGGCCACTCCAATACCTTGACTTTGTTGTCCTTAAGCCATTTTGCCACAACTTTAGAGGTAAGCTTGGGGTCATTGTCCAATTGGAAGACCTATTTGCGACCGAGCTTTAACTTCCTGGCTGATGTCTTGAGATGTTGCTTCAATATATCCACATAATTTTCCTTCCTCATGATGTCATCTATTTTGTGAAGTGCACCAGTCCCTCCTGCAGCAAAGCACCCCCACAACATGATGCTGCCACCCCCATGCTTCACAGTTGGGATGGTGTTCTTCGGCTTGTAAGCCTCACCCTTTTTCCTCCAAACATAACGATGGTCATTATGGCCAAACAAACAGTTACATTTTTGTTTCATCCAACCAGAGGACATTTCTCCAAAAAGTAAGATCTTTGTCCTCATGTGCACTTGCAAAATGTAGTCTGGCTTTTTTATGGCTGTTTTGGAGCAGTGGCTTCTTCCTTGCTGAGCAGCCTTTCAGGTTATGTCCAATGGTGGAGTGGTGGTGGAGTAGTGGACTAAAGCACTGAACTGGTAAGCAAAAGGTTGTTGGTTCAATCCCCACAACCACCACCATTGTGTCCTTGAGCAAGGCACTTAACTCCAAGTTGCTCCAGGGGGATTGTCCCTGTAATAAGGGCACTGTAAGTCGCTTAGGATAAAAAGCGTCTGCCAAATGCATAAATGTAAATGTAAATATAGGACTCGTTTTACTGTGGATATAGATACCTGTCTGCCTGTTTCCTCCAGCATCTTCACAAGGTCCTTTGCTGTTGTTCTGGGATTGATTTGCACTTTTCGCACCAAACTACGTTCATCTCTAGGAGATAAAATGCATCTCCTTCCTGAGCGGTATGATGGCTGCGTGATCCCATGGTGTTTATACTTTTGTACTATTGTTTGTACAGATGAACGTGGTACCTTCAGGTGTTTGGAAATTGCTCCCAAGGATGATCTAGATTTGTGGAGGTCCACATTTTTTTTTGGCTGATTTCTTTTGATTTTTCATGATGTCAAGCAAAGAGGCACTGAGTTTGAAAGTAGGCCTTAAAATACATCCACATGTACACCTCCAGTTGACTCCAATCAGCCAATCAGAAGATAATTGGCTAATTGCCTACTTGACATCATTTTCTGGAATTTTCCAAGCTGCTTAAAGGCACAGTTATCTTAGAGTATGTAAACTTCTGACCCACTAGAATTGTGATATAGTCAATTAAAAGTGAAACAATCGGTCTGTAAACAATTGTTGGAAAAATTACTTGTGTCATGCACAAAGTAGATGCCCTAAATTACTTTCCAAAACTATGGTTTGCTAATATGAAATATGTGGAGTTGTTCAAAAATGAGTTTTAATGACTTCAACCTAAGTGAATGTAAACTTCTGACATCAACTGTATATGTTCCTCGATTTAGAAATCTTACACAGATAATATCATATAAAATGAACAAATATGTAGGCTATGTTATCATCTGCTTCCACAAAGCCACAAATTGACCCAGAATGTGATTTAAAAGTGTTTACCTGTGTCGGAAAACTGATGTATTTGAGTGCTTCATATTGGCACCAGCTGCTGAGAATGTTCGAGAGCGAAGCAAAGGAGTATTTGTACATCGGCGCACCATGGCGAGGCTGTTTAAATACAATGCAGCACAGTCCAGACACTGTCAACGCCAGAATACGGTTCATGAAGACCAGAAACTGTGAGTCTTTGAAGCGCTCACCGCTACCTTCAACCTCTGTGGCGCCATAAGAGCGTGTCATCACTCGTTCTTGAAGAACGCCCCATGTCAGGTACGACACCTGAAGAGTTAGACAGAGCACAGTGAGTGTTACAGTCTTACTTCTGAAAATAACTTGAACATGAGAGAGCAGATTGTTAGATGTTACACCATGTCCTAAATAGGCACGACCCAAAAACGTTCCATCGTTAAAGTTGAAGTGTGTTTCTGATGTTAAAATACTTTCTCCAATCCCAGCTTAAAATGCAGAGACAGCTGTAAGGCATTCATAAGTTAATTTTATTGAAAACTGTAAACAATGTTTCTTTGGCACTATAAAATTGCTCTGTTTGCTTTGTATTGTGCGGCCCGTCCAGCCCAACACAGCAACACTGCCCCAACCAATGGCATGAGTTTGGGGTTTGTTTACTCAACGGCAGACAGGGCTGTTTGAAAACATGTTTCTTTTTTTAATTCTGTTTGGTGATGATAGAAGTGCAGAAATTAAACACTTCAGCATTAAATAACGTTTCCGTACATTTAATATTGAACAGAAATGTAGCAGGATTTTGGAACAATGAGAATTTCACTATGGCCGTGGCTAAAGAGTGCAATGTGAACGGTAAATAAACCAAGTGAGCAACAAAATATTTTGTTGCGCATCACTTATTGTGGTTGTGGCTAGTTGGGACACTGTGTCACTGTGTCTCGTGCATGCAGTTTATTAACAAAGAGGTACCATAAATGGCTCAAAAAACAAACAAAAAACAAAAGAAGGCAAACAAACCAAAACAAAAACACCAAGCAAGTCAAAAAGCTCAATCGACAGCATGTGTGTCATAATACTGATTACCACAAATAAAATATTGCGACTAGTTCCTCCTTTTCTTTAAAAAAAAATAAAAAAATAAAAGCAGAAATCTGTATTCTAGTGAGACACTTACAATGGAAACCGATCTAAACTGATTTGGTTTGTCAACCTGAAACTTACTCTTAAACTTGGAGTTTATTCAAATAGCTTCATGTAACAGGCCACAGGCAAAAAAAGCAAAACAAATATAAAAAATAAAAAAAACACCAAGCAAAACCAAAACAAAACACTAAAAGCAAAGTGCAAAAACAAAACTAAAGTAAAAGCAAATCAGAAATAAAAAACAAAATGTCAAGCAAAACAAAAAGTAACAAATCCAAAACACCAATCAAAACTTAAATAAAAACGAAAAGCAAAACAAACCAAAACAAAAATGCCAAGAAAAACAAATTCAAACCAAAAAACCAAGCGAAACATAAAACAAAAGACCAGGCAAAATAAAAAGCAAAAAACTAAAATATATATATAAAAACACAAAGCAAAACAAACTTAAAACGGCAAGCAAAACAAAAACAAAACAAAACTTAAACAAAGCAAAACTTTAAGCTGAGCAAAAATAAAAAAACACACCAAGCAAAACAAAAAGCAAAACAGAAATAAAGAATACCAAGTGAAACAAAAAGCAAAACAGAAATAAAGAATACCAAGTGAAACAAAAAGCAAAACAGAAATAAAGAATACCAAGTGAAACAAAAAGCAGATTAAAAGAAAATGCCAAGCAAAACAAAACCAAACCTTAAACAAATGTTCCAGGTTCAATACAAGTTAAGCTCAAGCGACAGCATTTGTGTCATAATACTGATCACCACAAATAAAATATTTCGACTAGTTCCTCCTTTTCTTAAAAAAAAAAAAAAAAAAAAAAAAAACAGAAATCGGTGTTCCAGTGAGGCACTTGCAATGGAAGTCAATGGGGTCAATCTGTAAACATTAAAATACTTAAGTATTAAGTAAGTTCAAAAGTATAGCCACAAGACATAAACAATATGTGTGTAAACATGATTTTAGTGTGATAAAATCACTTAATAACCTTTTCTGTGTAAAGTTATGGCCAATTTTACAACTTTGTTACCATGACAATGTAGTCAACAAACCCTAAAACGACTGTAAAAATGACGATTTAAACAACTTTATAGCTCAAATAATACATTAGTTTTAATAGGAGAATCATTGTAAGTGCTTTTATAAAATTATAAGCTTCACATTTCTGCCTTTACACCCTCCAAAAATGGGCCCCATTGACTTCCATTGTAAGTGCATCACTTTGACCACGGTTTTTTTGCCCCTTTTTGTTTTTTTTTTTTAAGAAAAGAGTAAACTATGGTTTTTCGGGCTCAAGAAGTTGGACTGGTTTTTACCGGTGTTCATTGCCATAGCAACTTACGTTACAAGGCTATCCTGCTCCGGAGCAGGTTTTATTTTGGGTTACAGATCGCAAACTGATGCTGATCCAATCAGCTGCGAGTAATGTGACACCTCTGATGCAATCAAGTCACTCCCCCGTATCTCTCGATCCAAATTAAGTGTATATATTTCATGAATTTATATTTATATATTATTGGACCTGAAAATTAAGATATTAAAAGATATTTATATCAGAAATCGGGGAACCTTTTATCTTTTCAGCAGCACATTACAATGTATGATTGAGTTTCTTTGCATTTCTTTACATACTGTATGCAGTTTGTGATGCTGAGAAACTCAATCAATGACAGGCAGCTGTACAGTGTGTTTAAAGTTGTGTGTTTTTTGTTTGAGTTGTTTATTAAATTATTATTTAAATTGTTAAGCCGGTTCTCGCCTCGCTCCAGGTGGTCGGGGAGTCCCGTCCCCACTCGCCTCGCGGACGGCGGCCGTTCCCCGCGTCCGGGTGGTCGGGCTACTCCGTCCCCCGTCGGACGGCAGCGGCGCTCCCCTGGGTGGACGGCAGTGTCGAGGACTCTGCGACGGGAATCCCTCCTCCTTCCCGGGTTTCGGCACCAGTGTAAGGGGGTTCAGTGGAAAGGAGGCGGCGAGAACCGGCTTGACAATTTAAATAATAATTTAATAAACAACTTTAAACAAAACACATAACTATAAACACACAGTACAGCTGTCTGTAATTCTCTCTCTCTCGAACTATCGTCCCCGGCCGCCTTTATCCCTCGCGCGCCCCATCAGGCTGATTGGGGACCGGGTGTGTCTCATTCCAGCCCGGCCCCGCCCTCCTCGGCTCTACACAAATATAAAAAATTAAAAAAAACACCAAGCAAAAACCAAAACAAAACACTAAACAAAGTGCAAAAACAAAACTAAACTAAAAGCAAATCAGAAATAAAAACCAAAATGTCAAGCAAAACAAAAAGTAACAAAACAAAAACACCAAGCAAAACAAGAAGCAAAACCAAAACAAAGCGGCAATCAAAACAAAGCCAAACAAAACACCAAGCGAAACAAAGCTGCAAACCTAGCACAGTAAATGCACTCCAGAAATCAAAAAAGCACATTGATCAAGGGTCTGATTTTTAAACTAGTTTGTTTTATTGGATTTGCAACCTGAAAATGTTAATATTGCAAACATTATTACAGTTATATAAAGAATAATAACTTGAAACACAACAGTACTGAACCTCCAGTTAAATTATTCAGTGTTGTGTCGATTAATCAGTGCATTCAGCAATTTAATACAGGGACAGTTACCTGGAGTCCAGCTGCACAGAAAATCAACTTGATGGCCTGTCGAGCTGATGAACTGGATTCAGCTTCATTTCTGGGTGACGATGACACGTCATCCAACAGTCCTGTCTTAGACTCGTTTCCAAACACACAGGTCTTTATGAAAGGAAAACATAGACCACGACCTACAGAAACAAGAGTGGTATGTTAGGTGTACCAAGAACGTAATGCAAAAAATCAGAGTTTGAACAACTAAGTTGAGTTTGAATTTGCAACAATACTGATTGCGTCAAATAATGTGCAGATGATTTTAAAAGACACATATCATGGAAAACAGGATTTTCCTTGCTTTTTGGACATTAAAGAGTGTATATCTAATGTATACTTTGTTTTAAAAATAGTAGTAAAACAGAACACATTATGCAATGACAAATTTTTTAAACACATCAACTATTCGGTATTCAGCAACTTGCCCCGCCCTGATGAACTACTTCGATATGCATGACATTACCTTCATATACTGTATATAGTCTTAAAGGTACAGTAGCAAAAACAGCCTGTTTCATTGCAAGCATCTAAATTATGACAAGAAATGCTACAAAAGAGTAGAATATGCCCCTGTTAAGGTCTAGAAATGACAGTAGAAGTGAGCTCAAGGTGGGTTACTTCAACAAACCTGTTTCTAGATAGTTGATCCGTTTGAAGTAGCTGATGAGGAAATATCCAGGGATGATGATGGTGGCGTAGCCCAAAACATTGAGAAACAAACGGAAGAGCCAAACGTCCTGCCAGCCGCCCAACAGCGAAGCATCCTCAGCTTCCGCAAGCACAGCAGGCAAAAAACTTACCACCACACCAAACCATACACTGAAACAGAAAAAAAGGGTTTTAACGGTTAGATATTTTAGGATATAGTATCCCCTAAAATTTAAAATTGTACATCACCACCTACTTTTTTGACAACTTACTTGAAAAGACATTCCATGAAGTATGATGCCAGGCAGAGAAGTCTTAATTGCTTAATTACCCCATGAAATCAAATTTGAAGTTTTGTGGTTTTTAGTTCTTGTCTGTTAGCTTTGAGACCATCTATTGGCAAGTGCACTCCTAAAAAAAACTCAACTATGCATTAATAAATTAACTTTCAGCAAAAATAACACGTACTTTCTGCCAGGAAAACAGACCAAAAATATTGATGACATCATCTTGCACAAAATTTGGGCCAATAAAATACTCTCTAATATGAGAATGTCCCTCCCCTTAATACCACCTGCTAACCATTAGCAAATCATTGTATCCTTTTTAATTTTATCCTCTCTGTCTGTTGTTTGGCTTCTTGCAACATCCCCTGTACAGGTTTGAAATCAAAATAAAAGCATAAAAAAGGGACGAGAGCTTCAATGTGTTCCACACTCACTTCCTGTTTCAATAGGAAATGTGTCAACACGGGTAAGAAAACTGCACTTTAACCTTCATTTGTATGATGGGTAAATATCCCATTCAGTTCGAGGTGCTTTAAATTAAAACCCACTCCTAGTATGTTGTTTGCAATGGATTTAAAGCTTTTGTTATCTTGGCTTCAGAAAATCTCCTCCATGTGACTTTTGTTATATCTTATAGAAATAACAATAAAAACTGACACACAAAAAAAGACAAGGAAAACAAATAAGTTGAGAAAACTGTACTTGTCAAACCATTTCATTATGTTCACTAAAAAGACGTTCACTAAATAGCCGATGCACATCAAGGTGCCTGGCATACCTGCAAATGAGCCTTGTCTAAATGCAACAATCCCACTGACAAATTGCTTAGACTGTGGTGCAATATGATGATGTTTGTTTTATAATTTTGTGCCCCGTCACAGAACATTCCTGTGTGTTGTGGGCATTCCTGGAATTCAGCAGGTTTCCTCCCAGGAGTCTGATCCAATTCCAACAGAACCTCTTTGTGCACGGAGCTTCAAACCATTCACACCACGACAGCACCAGTGCCAGGTAATACTCCACAAACTCACCCTTATTCCAGCAAAATTCCCTAGTGTGTGCCTGTGTTACCTGACACCACAGACTATTAGAACTAGTTCAACGCCTTATTAAAGAAGTAATGTGTGCTATACAAAAATGTTCAGAGCATTTGAATTGCACTTATTGGGTTGCCAAAAAGTCTTTCTCAAACTCTAAAACTAGAGTCACCAAACAGGTATTTGTTAACCTAAAACTCACATTTAGATTCTAGTCTTATTATAGGACATAATTAACTATTTTAAATTATTATAAACAATCAATGCACAAACTTGGATGATTACAGTTTATATCCAAGATGACAGATGAAGGAAGGCATCAAGTAACAGCTAAATCAAATCCAGTTGTACCTCCCAAACTGAGACTAAATGAAAGACCAGCAAAACAAGATTATTGGCTCCCACTAACTTATGATTTTACACATCAACAAATCAAGACATGCCAACTAAACAAAACAGATCATTAACACTCACTGTCAAAGTCATTTCAAAATGTAACAAAAAATTCAAAATTTTGTTTTTTTCTGCATGAATGGTTGACATTACAGTTGTGACAATGATGCTTGTTATATTTAAATGTGACTGTGATGTTTGAAATGTTACATTTAAATAAGATTGAAATGATGGAAATGTTACAACATCAGTTACATTACAGTGCAATATTTCGAACATTACAGTCCCATTTAAATGTAACATTTCAAACATAACTGTGATGATTGAAATGTTACATTTAAATGTGACTGTGATGCTTAAAATGGTACAACGAAGTGTGATTGTGATGTTTACAATGTTACACTGAAATGTGACTGATATGGAAATGTTGCATTGAAATGTGACTGATGTTTTCAATGTTATGTTTAAATGTCCTTGTGATATTGTAAATGTTATAATTCAATGCAACTGTGATGTTTTGTATGATACATTTAAATGTAACTGACTGTGATGTTTGAAATATAATATTACAAGAAATGTGATTATGATGTTTGGAATTAAATGTTATATTAAATGTGACTGTGATGTTTGAAATGTCACAATTCAATGCAACTGTGATGTTCAAATGTTAAACTGAAGTGTGATTGTGATGTTGGAAATGTTAAAATCGAATGCCACTGTAATGTTTTATCTGATACATTAAATGTGCTTGTGATGTTGGACATGTTACAATTCAATGCAACTGTGATGTTTTGTATGATACATTTAAATGTAACTGACTGTGATGTTTGAAATATAATATTACATGAAATGTGGTTGTGATGTTTGGAATTAAATGTTATATTAAATGTGATTGTGATGTTTGAAATGTCACAATTCAATGCAACTGTGATGTTCAAATGTTATACTGAAGTGTGATTGTAATGTTTGAAATATTACATTAAATGTGATTGTGATGTTGGAAATGTTACAACTGAATGCCACTGATGTTTTATATGACACACTTAAAAGTGACTGTGATGCTAAAATGTTACATTTAAATAAGATTGAAATGATGGAAATGTTACAACATCAGTCACATTTCAGTGTAATATTTCAAAAATCACAGTCCCATTTAAATGTAACATTTCAGACATAACTGAGATGTTTGAAATGTTACAATGAAATGCGACTGATTGAAAATGTTGCATTGAAATTTGACTTATGTTTTCAATGTTATGTTTAAATGTGCTTGTGATGTTGGACATGTTACAATTCAATGCAACTGTGATGTTTTGTATGATACATTTAAATGTGACTGACTGTGATTGTTTGAAATATAATATTACATTAAATGTGATTGTGAAGTTTGAAATGAACTGTTATATTAAATGTGATGCTTGAAATGTTACATTTATATGAGATATTTGACATGTTACATAAAAATGTGACTGTAATTTTTACAATATTACATTAAATGTGACTGTGATGCTTGAAATGTTACGTTAAATGTGATTGTAATGTTTGGAATTTTACATTCATATGATAAATTTGACGTTACATTCAAATGTGACTGTAATGTTTATAATAGTACATTAAATGTTATAGTGATGTTGCCAATATAACATTTAACTGTAACTGTAATTTTTGAGCATCATGTTTCAGTACCTCCATGGAAACAGAGGCATTTTCCACCAGCAGCAGCTGCCGCCTGTTCAAAACTCCCTAAAACACCCGCGGAGACTTCTCCAAACGCCCTCCAGCGCCGACTCCGAACATGTATCGATAAACCCTTCGGACAGTCAGAATATGATCAATATCCAGAGTCCGGAAAAATCAAGTGTGTTTCTGAGGTGAAACTTCTCGGCCTATTTCACTCTCGGGTTCCTCTGAACTGACGTGTTCACGCACACTACACCGCTTCCGGTTGTGAAGGGAGACACGCCTACACGTATCCGTATAATTTTCACACAGGTGTGTTGTTGCAGGGCTTCGGTAAATATTTGAATCGTGTATTGTGTGAAAGATGTCGTAGCACCTTTGAGCAGGTAAACTGTCGTTGTGTGGGCGGGGGCTGTTAATTATTCTTTGTCACGGACCTTTATTTTGAAATTTGTTCGGTGCTTCTGTTTGCAGATTTTCAGGTAGAAGCGGTTAATAGCGCCCCTCTAGTGCGGCGGTGTAACTTCAAGTTAATTTTTTTTTTCTAATCAAATCACTATTTATTTTATACACTACCAGTCAAAAGTTTGGACTTATAATGACTATTTTCTACCTTTTGGAATATTATTGAAGTTATAAAAATATTAAAAGAATTAACACAAATGGGAGTATGTGAATTACCATTAAAAACAACAACAACAACAACAACAAAAAAAAAACATCTTCAGCTTCACAGTATATATCCGAAAATATCCTACACCATACTAAGCTGGTTGGCTGGTCTTAGCAAAAACCAGCCAAGACTGGGAGACTAAGGTTAAGACAAATTTTAGCTGTTATAGCAAAGTATGTAAATAATGCATTAAATATTTAGCCACCAAATACAATTACTGTCATACAGGTGCATCTCAATAAATTAGAATGTCGTGGAAAAGTTAATTTATTTCAGTAATTCAACTCAAATTGTGAAACTCGTGTATTAAATAAATTCAGTGCACACAGACTGAAGTAGTTTAAGTCTTTGGTTCTTTTAATTGTGATGATTTTGGCTCACATTTAACAAAAACCCACCAATTCACTATCTCAACAAATTAGAATATGGTGACATGCCAATCAGCTAATCAACTCAAAACACCTGCAAAGGTTTCCTGAGCCTTCAAAATGGTCTCTCAGTTTGGTTCACTAGGCTACACAATCATGGGGAAGACTGCTGATCTGACAGTTGTCCAGAAGACAATCATTGACACCCTTCACAAGGAGGGTAAGCCACAAACATTCATTGCCAAAGAAGCTGGCTGTTCACAGAGTGCTGTATCCAAGCATGTTAACAGAAAGTTGAGTGGAAGGAAAAAGTGTGGAAGAAAAAGATGCACAACCAACCGAGAGAACCGCAGCCTTATGATTGTCAAGCAAAATCGATTCAAGAATTTGGGTGAACCTCACAAGGAATGGACTGAGGCTGGGGTCAAGGCATCAAGAGCCACCACACACAGACGTGTCAAGGAATTTGGCTACAGTTGTCGTATTCCTCTTGTTAAGCCACTCCTGAACCACAGACAACGTCAGAGGTGTCTTACCTGGGCTAAGGAGAAGAAGAACTGGACTGTTGCCCAGTGGTCCAAAGTCCTCTTTTCAGATGAGAACAAGTTTTGTATTTCATTTGGAAACCAAGGTCCTAGAGTCTGGAGGAAGGGTGGAGAAGCTCATAGCCGAAGTTGCTTGAAGTCCAGTGTTAAGTTTCCACAGTCTGTGATGATTTGGGGTGCAATGTCATCTGCTGGTGTTGGTCCATTGTGTTTTTTGAAAACCAAAGTCACTGCACCCGTTTACCAAGAAATTTTGGAGCACTTCATGCTTCCTTCTGCTGACCAGCTTTTTAAAGATGTTGATTTCATTTTCCAGCAGGATTTGGCACCTGTCCACACTGCCAAAAGCACCAAAAGTTGGTTAAATGACCATGGTGTTGGTGTGCTTGACTGGCCAGCAAACTCACCAGACCTGAACCCCATAGAGAATCTATGGGGTATTGTCAAGAGGAAAATGAGAAACAAGAGACCAAAAAATGCAGATGAGCTGAAGGCCACTGTCAAAGAAACCTGGGCTTCCATACCACCTCAGCAGTGCCACAAACTGATCACCTCCATGCCACGCCGAATTGAGGCAGTAATTTAAAGCAAAAAGGAGCCCCTACCAAGTATTGAGTACATATACAGTAAATGAACATACTTTCCAGAAGGCCAACAATTCACTAAAAATGTTTTTTTTTATTGGTCTTATGATGTATTCTAATTATTTGAGATAGTGAATTGGTGGGTTTTTGTTAAATGTGAGCTAAAATCATCACAATTAAAAGAACCAAAGACTTAAACTACTTCAGTCTGTGTGCACTGAATTTATTTAATACACGAGTTTCACAATTTGAGTTGAATTACTGAAATAAATGAACTTTTCCACGACATTCTAATTTATTGAGATGCACCTGTATGTTCTTCTACAGGAAGGAAAACAATATTAATGTTTGAAAACAAAAATGAGGAAATACATTTATGATTACTAAAAACTTGTTTTAACCACTCCTCTGTGATGATCACTAAAAAAAAAAATCCTTGTGTATGTGAGAGCAATAAAGCTCATTCTGATTCTGATGTAATTTACACGAATGAGGCATGTTTGCGGTAAGCATGAGGAAGAATGAACCACCGCACACACACTCACACATACTGCCCATAATACTGTTGACAGATGGTTCTCTTCACACATTTACCAGGAACTTGTTTTTGTTCACACTCCAGTGTGGCTTTTCCTGTTTTTTTCTGGTCATTGTTGTTTTTCCAGTATCAGAGCTTTTGAGAATTGCAGATTTTCCTTGTAAGTGTCCAAAGCATGCAGTGGTGGTTGGGTTGCATGATAAATAGTGTTAAGCATTGCATCGAGGACTACAAATGCAAATTGTAGCATATTTTGCATCCTTTACATTCCATAAGTGTGTCATCTGTGTCTCACTTCAATCATTTACCAACAGCCTGCCTTGACAATGGATGTTTTGCATTTTTTTTTTACTTGAAATGTTGTGTAAAATAAGTTATTTTAGCAAATTTGTGTAAATCTTATTTACTGTCAGTAAATTGTATGTATGCATAAATTGCACTAATGTATTTGCATTATCTTGACATCACTTTTGTCATTTTCATTGAAGAAAAAAAAAACATTTGTGCACCACTATTTAATATATTAAAAAATTCTAGGGTTGAGAAATACACAATATATTTATATTTGGCAGATGCTTATGAAATAGTTTGTGGTTCACAGATCATTAAAATGCATTACAAAACCGTCACAGTGCTTCCTGGACAGCACTTGTATTTACCAGAAAGGAAACACAGAATCTAAATAATAAAACTACTTTTTATTGACACTTTGACCTGCCTTTTTGGAAACATTGCACATTTTACTACAAATGTACTGCTACAAAAACATTACTATTGCGAATCATAAATCAGAATGCATGATGTTTGGCATTTACAAAAGAGGTTGCTCAGACTACACAATACATACTATATGAATTATTTCCTTTGTATGCAGCAGCTGCACAAAGACTGAACTGGCTGAAGTCATAACTGCTGCATAAATTAACCAGCACTAACCACCACTGGAGATAAATTAATCACACTTAAAATGAAGTTACAGGAAGATTCCCAAAAGCTGTGCAGAGTTAAAGAAAACCAAAGTCCCACAAATTCAGATCAGAGTTTAAACTAAAGACAAAACGAACATGCGAAGAGTCATGCTCACATATTTAAAAGTTTATCACTGTCCTGCCCATGATCTGAATATCGTCGAAGGGGAACAGAGCCAAAATCTGCAAAACAAACGAGAAAACGTTACCACATCATCCCAACTGAGGTGAATTATGCAATGGGAAAAGTCAACATGAAATGGCATTTGCAACCCATTTTACTTCAATAATGTGATGTAATTTTCAAGATGAAACAACAGTGTCGGGCGGCTCTTCATTTTATCCATCAGAATTGATTGGATGGTGAAAAGTAAACAGGGTCAGTTCTGATTTCATGCTGACTTTAAAAGTCCGAACTGCACCTAACAATCTTAACAATCTTACATCATCATTGCCGTCAGCCAGATCCAGGGCTGTTTCATCCTCCATGTTTCGGATCATCTTGTCGGCTCCAGCCTGGCACAGACGGTTGGCAACGGCAGCATCCTGTCTGCCCACTGCCAAATGCAGCGCAGTGCAGCCGTTGAACATGGCAGCATCTACATCTGTCCCGCTGTTGAGCAGCAGATTTACCATGTACACATCATGCAGCTCGACGGCCATGTGTAACGCCGTCTTCCCACTCGTACCCTCCTGAGTGTCACGAGAGAAGTTGAGAATGAGGAAAGATACAGAAAATACATGCAGTCACGAGACCGAAGGATTCCAGCGAGCGCCACAGATCAGGACAGGGTGAAAATAGCTCACCTGTGTGTTCAGATTCACACCTTTCTTCATCAGGAGCCGCATCAGACGACGTTGTTTGTGCACTGTGGCCACATGGAGACACGTGAGACCTACAAAATAGAGACTCGACATCAGATTTCATGTTTTATGTGAGATTACAGGTGTAGTTCAGCCTAAAGTTGAACTCATGCCGTTTCAAACCTGTATGCTTTTATATTTTTTAAGTGGAACACAAAGAAGAACTTTTGAAGAATCTTCATGAAGCTCTTTTCCATGCGACAACAGTTTATAGTGACCATGATAGGCATGCTACAAGAAGTCAAACAGGCGGCGCTTCGACGTACAATTTTATCATTCTGAACTGAAAGGCTGTTGATTTAACATGTTAATTCAGTGTGAATAATTATATTTAAAAAAAATAGCGCGTTAAAAACATTTACGCAATTAATCATGCAAAATAATGGAAATAAAACAAACACATTGAAAGCTACTTTTTGGTTCGTCTAATCAATACTTTACTCGTCTGCCACAATAATCTAATTTCTTTGAATGATCTAAATTATTATATTTATTTTTATATACAATATTTTTTATTGTTATATATTGATTATATAATAATCAAAATAATTATAAATATAATATACATAATATATATAAAACAAATGTTACTGAATTAATTATTGATATATGCGAAGAATTAATTCAATTAAAAATTGTAATCGACTAACAGCCCTAATCTGTACATTGAATTAAATAAGATTTCAGAGCTAAATCTGATCTATAAAGAAAAACCTTTATTAGATGATTAATAAGATCACATCCACTTTTGTGTTCCACCGAAGAAAAACAAAGGTTCTATGGGTTTGCAACAACATGAGGGTGAATTAATGACAAATGTTCATTTTGAGCCAACTAACCCATTAACATGTTTGTGTTTCTTCAACTTCAGACACTTTCATGTCCCAGTGTTTTTTATTTTTTAACGAACAGATTTCAACTTTTTTTCTTTATATTATTTGAAGGTCTCATTAAAACTAAATTAGAAACTTTTTATCAGGACTTCATCATTTATTTTTGATACTCGTCTAATGCCTTTTTTTTTTTTTGGTATAGATTTGACTGTTTTTGCCTTGTCCCAGACCCAGACTTTCAATATGAAACTATGAAAATCAATTATATAAATAAAAATTATAACATGTTTAAATCTATGATCATCTAAAAAAAGAGTGCAATAATAAGTAAGACTTTACAATAAGTTTCCATGTGTTAACATTAGTTAATGCATTAGGTATCATGAACTAACAATTAACAATATATTTGTTACACAATTTAATATTCTTTGTTAATGTTAGTTAATAATAAAAAGCAACTGTTCATTGTTAGTTCATTGTTAGTTCAATTAACTAATGTTAACAACTAATAACTTCTGATTTTAAAAAAGTATTAGTAGGCCTATATGTTGAAATTAACATTAACTAAGATTAATAAATGCTTAGTAAGTATTGTTCATTGTTAGTTCATGTTAACAAATTATTGTAAAGTGTTACAACACAATAAACAAACCATTTCAATATTAAATGTGTGAAAATGATTTCTATCAGTTTTTCAAAAATTACAAATGTCCTACTAACAATTTTGCCCCAGTGAGTATTGACGCTGACTACCACCCCTGGAGTGACTCCAGCCAGGTCTCCTAAGCAACCAAATTGGCCCGGTTGCTAGGGAGGGTAGAGTCACATGGGGTAACCTCCTCATGGTTGCTATAATGTGGTGGGGCGCGTGGTGAGTTGTGCGTGGATGCCGCGGAGAATAGCATGAAGCCTCCACACGCGCTAGGTCTCCACGGTAATGCGCTTAACAAGCCACGCGATAAGATGCGCAGTTTGACAGTATCAGACGCGGAGGCAACGTCTCGCGGAGATTCGTCCTCTGCCACCCGGATTGAGTCACTACACCACCACGAGGACTTAGAGCGCATTGGGAACTGGGCATGCCAAATTGGGAAAAAACAAACAAAACAAAAAAAAATTCATTTTCATCAGCATCATTTCCAGCACAGAATTTTTTTTAAACACAATACAGAATTTGAGATGTGCTGGAAATGACACTGTGCTGGGAATTTTCATCACAAAAATGACATAAATCTCCTGTGATGCATGTACAGACACTGTTGGACATTGCTAGCAGATAAATTAAATTAACTATTGAGTGTGAGAAAAATATTTTAATGAGACTTTCTTTAATGTTGGGATTTTAGAATGAAACAGATAGTTTGCGAACAGTTGAATCAACTTATTTTATCTTTACAATCAATATAAAATAAAATCAATGTTTTTTTCCTGATAAAATCTCATCACGTCACTGTGCACATAGTGATTCTCCCTATGTCTCTTAACATTGAAAATATACACAGTATTCCTACATGAAGCCAACACTAAAGTAGAGTTTTGCAAATCTACAGTTTCCATTCACTTTCATTGTATGGAAAAAGTTGTACTGTGTCACTGAATTCTGTCTAACATCTCCTTTTTGTTTCCACAGAAGGTTTGGAACGACACGAGGGTGAGTAAATGTTGAAAGAATTGTTTTTATGTTACCTCTCCAGTTTTGGGCCTCCAGCACGTGAGCGAGTTTGTTGGGTGAGGCATTGTGGATCATCTCATTGGCACAATCCCAGAAGCCACGTTCACAGGCCACATGAAGAGGGGTGTTTCCATCCTGGTCCTGGAGCTCCAGCGAGACGCCATTCGCCACCAGGTCTTTCACTATGCTGTGCTGGTTCAGATATGTGGCGAGATGCAACGGGGTCTGTAGACGTCACAATATAGTTCAATTAGTACAACCAATAGAAGAAATACATTAAATCTGCTTGAAAACATGATTTTTGCAATTCTGTTTGGCAGTGCTAGTGGTGCAGAAATTGCACACTTCACATTTAACCTAAAAATGTGAACCAAAACATGGTTTCGCTTTTGGTGCGACCACATACGCTGGGTTATCAGTAGCACGGGGGCCATCCCCACATCTCAAATGACAATGAAACCATCAGAGCTTGAAACCATGATTTTCATAGTTAAGAGCTTTGATTATATTATAGCATTAATGCAATAACCCATTTCCCTTGACAACAAAAAGGAAGGACTTAAGTTAATTCATTACAAAGAGGACGGAAAATGCAAATGCTTACTCAATCTGGGAGTTACACACTGACTGTGTGAAAAGGAAATCGGTGAGTAATGTGGCCAATGGCCTGGCATTATTTGATTACGTGGTTTTTGGGAAGTCTGCCACAGAGCAACGCTTGTATTACTCACAGCTTGAAGTGCTGACGGTCAGATTTCTGCTGCGTTTCCTTTAGACTGCACACTCATACTGAATGATGCACTTTAATACCTTCTGACCCAAATCTGACATCCTTTTTCTTAACAAAACTCAAATAGCATCAATGTGCTGTTAAAGGCAAAATGAAACGGCACTCGCAACCCATTTTACTTACGTAATGTGGCGTATTTCCGAGCAAAACATGTAGGCTTTTTCTTTTTTTCAATTATGATAACTTATAAACCTTTAAAGACAGACCAATCGTGAGCTCTGAGGTTTTTAATCAACGATGTACAGTGCTGTGAAAAAGTATTTGCCCCATCCTGATTTCTTCTGTTTTTGTGTATGTCTCATACTAAATGCAAAATACAGTTTTTAAATGATGTTATTTATTGAAGCTAAAAAGTTATCCAATACCAACTGGGCCTGTGTGAAAAAGTATTTGCCTAAATAGTTACTAAATCCCCAAATCTATGAAACTGCATTCATAATGGGGTTCAGCTGGACTAGACACACCCAGACCTGATTACTGCCAGACCCTGTTTAATCAAATCAACACCTACATAGAACTTTTTCAGTTGGCTAAAAGGTCTCACCCATGTAGCACACTATGCCATGGTTGAAAGAAATTCCAGAAATGAAGAGGAAAAAGGTGATTGAAATACATCAGTCTGGGAAGAGTTACAAAGCTATTTCAAGGGCTCTGGGACTCCAAAGAACCACAGTGAGAGCCATTATCTCCAAATGGAGAAAACTTGTCATAATAGTAAACCTTCCCAGAAGAGGCCGACCTTCCAAAATTCCAAGAACACAGCGACGACTCATCCAGGAAGTCACAAAAAAGCCAAGGACAACATCCAAGGAACTGCAGGAACTCTCTTCCATCAATAAAGGTCACTGTTCATGACTCCACTATCAGAAAGACATGGGCCAAAAATGCCATCCATGGAAGAGTGTTGAGGCGGAAACCACTGCTAACCCAGAAGAACATTAAGGCTCGTCTGAATTTTGCCAAAACACACCTTAATGATCCTCAAAGCTTTTGGGAGAATGTTCTGTGGACTGATGAGTCGAAAGTGGAACTGTTTGGAAGACAGGGGTCCCGTTACATCTGGCGTAAATCAAACACAGAATTCCACAAAAAGCGTCCGGTCATCAGTCTGTGATTTGAAGCTCAAGTGCAACTGAATTATGCAGCAAGACAATGATCCAAAGCATAGGAGTAAGTCAACCTCTGAATGGCTCAAAAGAAGCTAAATTAAAGTTTTGGAGTGGCCAAGTCAAAGTCCTGACTTGAACCCGATTGTGATACTGTGGCAGGACCTTAAATGGGCAGTTCATGCTCGAAAACCCTCCAATGTGGCTGAACTAAAGCAGTTCTGCAAAGAAGAGTGGGCCAAATTTCCACCACAGCGTTGTGAAAGACTGATCTCCAGTTATTGGAAGCATTTGGTTGCAGCTGTTGCTGCTAAAGGTGGCACAACTAGTTATTCACATGGGTGATATAGGTGTTGGATAACTTTTTTGCTTCAATAAAAAATATATATATTTGAAAACTGTATTTTGTGTCCACTCAGGTTGCCTTTGTTTTATGTTATATCTCATCTGAAGATCTAAAACAATTTTGTATGAAAAATACACAAAAATAGAAGAACTCAAGAAGGGGGCAAATACTTTTTCACATCACTGTGTGCCTCAGTCGAAGCCATCAGTCTGTGTAAATGTACCTTTTTTTGTTTCTGTAAAAATCTTGTTTATTAGCAAAATTTGTGGTTAAAACTACACTACCCATGATGCAACAGAGAAATATCCACCAATCAGAGAACTGAAGCCAACAAAGTGCGCCAAAAGAGCTCTGCAGCGATCAAGTCGCTCTCCCTACACTCTCAAACTACTTATGTACTTGTACGTATCAGAATATTTTGCAATAAACTTTGAAAATATGGTTTCTATAATTAAAATCAACTTAAATTTAAAAATGTTGTAAACATAACCATTGTTTTTAGTATTGAGAATGTAAATAGGGTCAATTTTTATGTCAGAATTGATTAAAAAAATTAAGATAAAAGAGTCAATGTTACTCTATTAATGTCATTACAACACTCAAAAAATAATTTTAAAATTTATGGATTTTTACATTTAATAAAAACAAATCCATCAAATTGAATTGAGTAATCTTTAATAAAATAAATATATATTTTAATTTTTATAAATGTAACTTTGTTAAACATTACACAATTTTGTTATTAAACTGAAATGCGTAAATCTTAAAAATAGGCTTATATTTATTCATATTAATATCTGATATTTTTTTGAGTGAATGTAAAAAGGTAAAAATTTCCCATTTCTGTAAAGGTAAAAAATTAAAATAAAATAAAAATTTGGTTGAAGGTCCACAATGCATTGTCGATGCTTTCCCCTTGATATTTCAATTGCCACTAATTTCGACTAATAGAATTAATACAATTAATTATTAATATTAAATATTTATTTTGGGTGCATTAACTGCATGCATTTTTTTTTAATGTAGGCTGCATATCCAAATAAGTGTTTCAATTCTCAACAGCTGCAAAAAACACATTAAATAGAAAATGACAGAAAAATTTGTCTCAACATGAGTAGACCTACATGGTGACTACAATTAGTTAATTGTGACAGCTGTTATTGTAATCTCAATTGTTTATTGATTAATTCAATTGTGCAGCCCTACTTGGAACTCACAATCTTAAAAAATCCCCAGTATTTCCTGGTATTCCATGACAGTGAGAACAATGAATTTTAATTGATCTGTTGACGTAGCCACGTTACAGCTTCTCTCAACCAAAATGCCAACATAAACGTCAATAACAAGTTTCCTTTTGCTTTTCAAACTACAGAAACAATCATGTGTATGAGTGTCAGGGGGTGTTTCTCCAGAAAGCACCTCGATCTATTGCTACTGGATAAACCCCAAATTTCAAAATAACAATTGAAACCAAAGTCGTCAAACGAGTGTTACCCTGATTGTGCTTTGATATGCGCTTGGGGAGTTTCCCCTCACAGAGGAAACAAAAATAACCAGAACTCATTATGACATTCGTGCAAGATTTCCCTCAGCAATTTTTCTGTTCCTTTAGGGCCTTATTCTTGAATTTACGTGTAAATCATTCATGAGTCCATTCTTGTGTAAATTGTTGCACTGAATTGAACGGCACAATTTCATTAAAGGGACAGTTCACCCAAAAGGCAAAATGTTAAGGACTGACAGCCTCAGTTACCATTCACTTTCATTGCATCTGTTTTCCATACATTTAAAGTTTTGCATAGCATCTCCTTTTGTGTTCCACATCGGAAAGAAAGTCAAACAGGTTTAGAACGACATGATGGTGAATAGATGACAGAATCGTCATTTTTGGGTAAACTAACCCTTTTTTTTTTAAATGAATGAGATATGCACAGAATCTCAGCATGATACCTGATACAAGTTGTTCTGAATATCCAGCAGTTCTCTTGGAAACAGTTCTATCAACTGATGTGCAAAGTGTTGCTCTTCATGGATTATGGCCAAATGGAGAATCCTGAAACAAAACAAGAAAGTTGGTTTAAACGCCAGTTAAACGCTGGTAAAGTTGAAACAGCCAACTGTTAAAAGAAAGGAACTTCAAAGAAACCACAGTCTAAAATAGGCACCTTTCACAATGTGTGATGGAAAAAGGTAGGCTGGATGATACTGAGAAATATTTCACACAAAGGTGACAGCGGTTTTTGTATTGCGCAACACTGGAACTTTAACACATATTCATAGTATTCATATCGGCGCACGCCTCGTTATCGAACGATAAAAGCTTTTAGATGGAGCTGTTTTGGTTACTAGAATTCTTTTGATGACAAGAAAGAAAATGCAGCTGATTTGAAAACAAAGATGAGATGATAAAAATGCTTTAAGTTGCTTTAAAAGTGGTTGGGTGAATCTCATAAAAACAAAGTTACATTTCGCACCAAAAATCAAAAAGAAAAAGAAACAATATTTTGCATAAAGAAAATAAAGCCTGTTTTAAAGACCATAAGAGTGATTCTCACGAAAGCCTGTCAAGAAAATGTCCTGGTCAGTGGTCATCTTTAACCCCAAATCAATACAAAACATTATGAAATCATATTTTGCATGAAGAATATAAAGCCTATTTTAGGACCATTCGGAATGTTTTGCATTATTTTCAGGACACGTTTTATTCTCAATTCTCATCACTGTAACGCAGCTGGATGTTTTACTTTTATTATTTGCATAGTTTTTGACGATGATTCTCATTACTGCAACACAGTCATTTTATACTGAATAACAGTAAAAAAAGAAGCTGTTGTACAATGATTTCGACAATTAAAATCAATGAAAATGAAAGGTGGTTGTGACGAGGAGGAGGGCGGGGCCGGGCCGGGCCGTGAGGACACACGGCTGGCCCTGAATCGGGCTAATCAGCCGGGAGGAGGATAAAGACAAGCCGGAGGCAACAGTTCGGGAGAGAGAGACGCACGTGGCCTTGCTGCATATGTGTGTGTTTGTTTATGTTTGTTTAATGTTGAGTTTTATATTAAAAGTTACGTTGACTGTTCAGCTGGTTCCCGCCTCCTCCTTGCCCATCCCTTACCCCGTTACAAGTGGTGCAGAAACCCGGGAGGGAGGAGGGATGCGTGGTCACGGAGTCCTTGTCGTCCACCGAAGAAGGGGAGGAGCGGTTCCGTCCGCCAGGGGCTGGAGGAGCGGTTGAGGACTGGGCGACAGCATGTTCAGGAACCGGTAAGCAAGTTTTTCTCTCTCTGTCGCTCCGCCTCGCTCTTTCCCTCCCCTCGTCTCTCCCAGGGCTCCAGAAAGGCAGGGAAGACCTGCCGGCAGGCACGGCCAGAAGGGCAACGCCCCCCCTCCAGGAAGGGAGGGGAGTGCGTCACACCGGTGGTTTCCCCGGCCTGAGTCGGGTGATGGAGGAATGTGACGAGGAGGAGGGCGGGGCCAGGCTGTGAGGACACACGGCCGGCCCTGAATCGGGCTAATCAGCCGGGAGGGGGATAAAGACAAGCCGGAGGTGCCAGTTTGAGAGAGAGACGCACGCGGCGGCCGTGCTGCATGTGTGTGTGTTTGTTTATGTTTGTTTTATGTTGAGTTTTACATTAAAAGTTATGTTGACAGTTCAGCCAGTTCCCGCCTCCTCCTTGCCCATCCTTTACCCCGTTACAGTGGTATCAAGGGAGTTCTACGATGATGTATAAATAGAATTTTATTATATTGTTTTTCACATTGTGTTAATAAGAATTGGGGGTTAAAACATATGTAACTGTCATGAAAAAATGTCACAATGTAAAAAAAATCTTAAAAGTAGGCTTCATCTTCTATATGAAAAAAACCCTTTATATATCTTATTGGTTTCTTTTGATTTTAGAGTAAAATAGGACAAAAAAAAGATTTTTTAAAAATGTATTAAACAAATTCTCATTACCGTCATAAATCCTGATGTCTTAATTTTTATTGCAAATTTTTTTTATAGTGATTCTCATTACTTTAATACAGTTTATAAAAAACTAAATAAGTTTATTTAAAACTAATACCAGTACAACAAATACTACCATGAAGTACATAAACTTTACAATTTAAATAGATATCATCATTATGTTAATTTTGCATTAAAGTAAAATGTTTTTGGTTTTGTTTTATGCATTAAAGAAATAATAATTGGGAGGAAATGTCCATAACTGTCATGAAAATAATGTTACAATGCAAAAAATCTTAAATGTTGTAAACAAATAAGCTTAATTTTCTTTAAGATACAATTCCCATTAGTCTAAATTATGATTCTCATTACTGTAATACAGTAAATAGAATTTTTATTATTTAAAGCAGCGTACATTAACAGCAGTACAACAAATATTTCCATGAAGTATATATACTTTAACATAATGATGATATTATTAACATTATAATGTTGCATTACAAGATGTGCGCAATCGACATGGAAATAATGTCACAATGCTAAAATAATTTAAATGTTTGAACAAATAGCAAACAGCACTGTACTTTACAATTTAAATAATATCTAAAGTCAATGTTATATTGTTTTTGCATTACAGTAATTTGAATGACAATTTTTTTAATTATGATAATTAAAATCTTAAAAGTTCCACACACACACACACACACACACACACACACACACACACACACACACACACACACACACACACACACACACACAAAAAAGCAAAATATATTTTTTTTATTCTGGGTTGAAATATGACCTGGACATGTTCTTGATAGGATTCACCCACTTTTTACATTCCAAAACTAAAAGAAAAATACAAATTCACTCATTTACTTCATTCAGCTCTCAGCTATATCCGAATCATGAAGAACCAGTAAATGATGAGCATGAAACACAAATTAATGCACACTCATTGGCTTGTTTTTCCTCTCATGTGGCTAATTTCTTACTGCACTCCCCACAAGCGATAACCTAGGGCTTAAAGTTTTACAGTAAGCCAGAAGGAAACAGGTAAGCCAGTGGTTTCCATGTGTACAAAATGCGAACACAGCTAGTGTCAATCAATGTGACTTAATTTAGTTTCGTCTCATGTGAAATTAAAGAAACTGTTCACCCAACAATAAAAACTGTGTCATCATTTATTTACCCTCATGTCATTTAAAACCCATATGATTTTCTTTTAAGGAACAAGAAAGGAGAAATTTGGAAAAAAAAACTGTCACAGGAAAGTGGATGGGAACAGATAAGTATTTCATACACCTCTATACAAATTTAAGTAGTTATTCACTGAAAATCTTTCCCTGTTCCTCACACAAAGCTATCAAATGGCTTCAGGAAGCTTGGAATATAGCGCATGAGTCGTATGGACTTGTTTTATGGTGCTTTTGAAAGCTGTGGTCACCATCCAATTCCATTATATGGAAAAGAGCAGTGAACATTCTGCTCAACATCTCTTCTAGGGTTCCACGTAAGAAATTAAGAACATTTGGGGGTTCGAACAACATGAGGGCGAGTAAAAGAGGACAGAATTTTAATTTTTGGTTGCATATGAGAGTTTCAGAGCATATTACATGTTTACAGTAAATAAATACTGATTTACCACAACTGTTTGTCATATAAAATTGAAAGCACCTCTCAAACGAAAGTGAACCCCTCAAGTGGAACAATAGGACTGCCTGGGGATTTCAAACGACCTTTGACATTATTTTGATTAAGTAAGGTCCGATGACACCTCACTGAAAACTGATTTTTTTTCTCTTGCAGACAAAGCAGGGCCAAAGGCAAACTGTAGACAGACTCTTACATTCTAGATGAATCTAAACGAGATGTTCTCAAAACAACAATCCGATTTACATCCTGGTTTGTGTCTGCAAAACCAATGAAGAAATGAAAGCAGGCTGACATTAACCAGTGTGTGTGTGTGTGTGTGTGCGTGCGTGCCCACTTGTGTGGTGAATGTTTGCGTATGTTGTAGAACATATGTTGCAGTTTTTGGTGTAAAGATCAATGCTTGCATAAACATGTTTATGGTATGTGTGCTCTCCTAGTGTAAAAAAATATTCATGTGCTTTATATCTTTAAAACATAAGCTTGCACTTGCACAAAACCCAGCCATCTGAATGCATTTTCTGACCCAAGGAGGGGAATTCCACTGCATGTCTGCATACTTCTGCTTTCTACTTCTCGTGAGCCATAAATGGCAGAACAAGGTTCTAGATGTCTTGTTAACTGACTGCAGTGTTTAAGCCAAAAAAAAAAAAAACCTGTGTAATCACAGTTTCAATCATATGAGAGTGCGTCACTCAAGAAACTCAACCAAGATGTAAAACAAACAAAAAGTGTTAAAAAAATAAAAAAATGATTAAGTGTTTCAAATCAGTGGATTTCCAAATGTTCTCAGTCTACCAACGTTTTGACCTGCTAATACAGGAAAAATCCAAACAGGAATAGCTATTTGTGTGTGTGTTTACCAAGATCAATATTAGGGTGTTTAATGTACTCCCAATAATATGGTGCCTTGATCCGGCCATGGAATAAAATAATAAAACAGATCATTCTGACTATATATCTCACAATTCTGAATTGCACAAAATAGTCACAATTTCTACTTTTTTCCCCACAATTGTGACTTTATATTATGCAAGTGGAGCTTTATATCATATCATCAAAATTGCAAGATTTAAAGTCGCAGATTTTATATTTACAATTGCGATAAAGTTGCAATTGCGTGATTGTGACTTTATGGAACGTAATAGCAACTTCATATCTCGCAAGTGCTACTTTGTTTCACGCAAGTGCGACTTCGTGTCACGCACTTGCAAATTTAGATGTTGCAATTGTGTGATAAAGTTGTACTTGCGAGAAATAGTCGCAATTTTGAGTTAAAAAAAATGTATTACATAATTGTGAGTTTAGATGTTGCAATTGCGTGATATTAAGTCGCACTTGAGAGTAATAGTGGCAATTGTGAGTTAAAATCTCGCAGTTGCGACTACTTCTCGGAATTGTGACTTTATATTGCACAAGTCCAGCTTTATATCACTTATTTGTGAGTTTATATGTTGCAATTGTGGTTCTAAATTCGAATTTGCAAGATTTAAAGTCGCTTTATATTTCACAACTGCGATAAAGTTGCAACTGTGTGATTGTAACTTTAAGTACCGCAATTGTGACTTTTTATCATGAGCAACTCTGTGTCACGTATATGCGAGTTTATATTTTGCAATTGCTTGATATAAAGTCACACTTGAGGCAAACAGTCACAATTGTGCATTTAAATCTGCAACTTTATATCACATAATTGTGAGTTTACCTGTTTCAATTGTGAGCTCTAAGTCGAAATTGCAATATTAACAATCACAGATTTTTTTATTTCTCAATTATGATAAATAAAATTGCGACTTTATCATGAGAGCGACTTTGTCATGCGTTTGCGAGTTTTGATGTTGCAATTGCGTAATATAAAGTCGCACTTGCGAGAAAGTCACAATTCTAGGTTTAAATCTCACAATTGTAACTTTTTCACGGAAGTGCTGCTTTATATCACGTAATTGCGCGTTTATATGTTTCAATTGCAAGATTTAAAGTCGCAGACAATCTATTTCCCCATTGCGATAAATAAAGGTGCAGTTGCATGATATAAGCTATTGCAAAATTATTTCTCACAATTGCGAGTTTACATGTCGCAAATGTGCGTTAAGTCATTTATTTCTCGCAATTGCAATTATCGCAATTATTTTCTCATAATTATTTCTCGTAATTGCGGCTTTATATCACGTAATTGCAAGATTTTGTGTGTTGCAATTGCAACATTTCGATTTGCAGACTTTGTTTCACAATTGCGATAAATAAAGGTGCAACTGAGTGATATAAACTCACAATTGCTAAAAATAGTTGCAATAGAGTTTAAATCTCACTATTGCGAGTTTGGTTCTCGCAATTGCGAGTTTATATGTTGCAATTGCACGTTATAAAGTCATTTATTTCTCACAATTGTAATTATCGCAATTATTTCTAACATTTATTTCTCGCAATTGCGACTTTGTCACGCAGGTGCAGCTTTTTATCATAAAATTGCGAGTTCTAAAGTCCAAATTGGGAGATATAAAGTCGAAATTGCAAGATTTAAAGTTGCAGACTTTATTTCTCACAATTGAGACTTTATTTCTCGCAAATTCGCATAATAAATTCATAACTGTGATTCTATCACGCAACTGAGAAATAAACACAATTATGAGCTATAAAGTCAGAATTTCCTCTTTTATTTTTTTTAATTCGTGACCGGATCCTGCTTCCATTCATGCATCTACAAGATTAACCTTACCTAACCATTCTGTCATCATTTTCTCAACCCCATGTTGTTTCAAACCTGTATTTTGTACATCCGTGTAACACAAAGGAAATGTTAGGCAGAACCTGAGGAGCTGATAACCTCAGTCCCCATTCACTTTCATTACATAGGAAAGAGCAGCGTTGACATTCTTCAAAATTTCTCTCAATGTTTGACAAAAGAAACTAAGTAATTTGGAACAACATGAGGACAGAATTTTTCATTTTGGGTGAACTAGCCCCTTATTGCTTTGTAAAATACATTCAATAACCTCATAAAATACTCTATATTATAATTTAAACACATTTGAACTGCATTCAGGTGATGAACTAATAAATGAAGTGGCGTTAACGTACGTGTCTCCATCTTCTGTAACAGTGGTTAAGAGATTCACTTCCTCCTCATTGTTGTTTTCAGAGTCCGTCGCGTTTTCACCTTCAGAAATGCTGCACTTCTCGATAAAATCTCCCAAACTGTCCACTGTTAACGACGAAGACGCGTATGCAGAGTCCAGTCGCTCTTCTGTGCCACAACTCGATTTATCTTTCTCCTCGGAACTCTGCAAACTCCAGTACGGATCTCTGGAAATCGATTTGTACGAGTCGATTCCCGAGTCAATCCGACTTTCGTCCGATTCATATTTGCGCTCTTTCTCTCCGCCGCTCCGCGACATGAAGCTCTGAATTCGTACCGTCAATGTATTAAAGTAAAAACATTAACACTTAAAATCACTGTTACATTATGACACCAAAGAGATTCGCTTTTGAGGCTCATTCCACCACCGATGACTCGCTTTCCGTCACAAACTCCACATTCATATGTAGAACGCTTCCCAATATCTCTTTAAAATCGCGGTTTATCGGTGTATCGAACAGCCTCATATAAAAGTGCATCGGTCATTTATCCGTTAAACCCTGTTAGTAAATGGAACTGCTGTGAGCAGCATGCTCTGAGTAATAATACATGGGGAAGCGTAAAAAGGGCGGAGTCACAGTGACACTGTTATTGTCAACATTGGGAATTCCCCACAGGGAGTGGCATATGGAGTTACATATGTGCCACAACTCTGCATGCGCAAAATTATATTTTGAGCGCACAAAAATGTTCAGCGAGTGCAAATGAAATTTTGAGCGCACAAAAAGTTATTTTGCACGTGCAAGATGAAACGGAGGCCACAAAAGGTTATTTTGCATGTGCTTGAAAATCAATTTTGTGCTTGAATAAAGTTTATTTGAATGTGAATTTGCTCAGAATTCTTATTTATTTATTTTTTGATTTTCTGCCCTTTTTGCTCTAAGTCCTTGTGGTGGTGTAGTGACTCGCCTCAGTCTGGGTGGCGGAGGACAAATCTCAGTTGCCTCCATGTCTGATACCATCAATCTGTGCATTTTATCACGTGGCTTGTTGAGCGTGTTACCGCGGAGACTTAGCGCGTGTGGAGCCTTCACGCTATTCTCCGCGGCATCCACACATAACTCACCACATGCCCCACCGAGAATGAGAACCACGTTGTAGCAACCACGAGGAGGTTACCCCATGTGACTCTACCCTCCCTAGCAACTGGGCCAATTTGGTTGCTTAGGAGACCTGGCTGGAGTCACTCAGCACGCCCTGGATTTGAACTCATGACTCTAGGTGTGGTAGTCAGTGTCTTTACTCGCTGAGCTACCCAGGCCCCCAGGCTCAGAATTCTCACATTTTGCTTTCTCCTCCTACCCACTCTGCATGCAAACTAACTTCTTGCATGCTCAAAATATCATCTTATGCACGCAGAACATTTTTTGTGCGCTAAAAATATAATTTTGTGTGCGCAGAATTGTGACACAAGTATAACTTCATATTGGCAAACCCATATAATTTCTGATCCAATCCAAACTCACCAAACAACCCCATGGAATCTCCCATATTACCTGGTTCTCTCTTCTGGACTCCCAACAACTTCCTTGAGCACCCTGTGACCTGATCCGAAAGGCTCAATAAAGTGAATGTAAACCCTGCATTGTGACACAGGGTTAATTTGGACATTTAAGGATTTCCCAAAATTCACAGACCTGTTGCAACTGACCACAGAAGTGGTGTCTGGACAGAGTCATATGAATTTCATCTCATAATAACAGCATTATGATTGTCATGGAAAATAAAATATCAAGACCAGCCAATTTTTATTTTATTTTATTGTAGATCTTTGATATTTACAACAAGTACATCTTGACTATTGTATATTGACGAGATATTATTATTGTTTTTATTATTATTATTATTAGATTTTATTTAAGGAGGGTCAGAAATGTAAAAAAAAATAAAAATAATACTAATATATATGTGTAGATAGATAGATAGATAGATATAGTGGGGATAATGCCTTTACATTGTTGGTATTATTATTATTTATTATTATTATTATTTACCAGGTAAACAAGGCAAGAGGCAAAATAAATTAATAAATAAAACACACAAAATGGCCCAGATTTAAAAAAATATGGGGGCAAAATAATGTTTTTATTTGTAACATCCGCAACAGTTCTATTCTATTAATGATATATTATTTTATACCAGGGGTCTGTTGAATGCTTGATTCTGATTGGCTGACAGATATTTTAAGGTGTGCAATAATTTTCCAGTCAATGAGCGGCTCAAGTAGTTCCAGGTCTTGACCACATTGCGGTTCCATATCACCTCGCCAAATTGTTTCAGTTATTTCATAGAGCCTTACAGGCTTCCACAGCAAAATAAGGAAATAAAACAAAGACATTGGTTAAGTACATCGGATAAGAATGACAAACAATGTCTATAATATCCTACATTTATTCCAATTGCAGTTGAAAAGCTCTTTCGCTCTCGTCTCACCCACAATGACCCACACGCACGCTGACACACATAGACTACATATGCACGCGCGCACACACACACACACAGAGACTCGTGCTGCGACCAACAAACAGAGCTTTAATGTAAGTACACCCCTGTGACTTGATCAATACAACACTTTCTGTATTATCCAAAATAACTTTTAATATCTGTGGAATGCACCCTTGTGCTTCGCCTCCACCTTTTCTCTCACTCTCACACCGGACGGACACACACACACACACCCTGAACAATGTCTTAAGATGTGGTAACCCTGTACAAGCAGGATAATTGCCTCTGGGGCGTTGAATTCTTGAAAAATAATGCACACCCGTGCAGGGGCGTTTCTAGGGTAAGTGGATATTCAGAGGTACGTAAGGCCACCTTTGATGGAATATAGAAATATAAAACACTTTATAGTAAACGTTTAAAATGTTACATCTGTGAGGTGTCATTTATATAATAAATATTTAAATATTACTGAAACTAAAAATAAAATGTCCTCCTAACTTTTGTCTCAGCCTCAGTTATGCTGCTTAGTGATCAGAAATTGCATACTTTTAATACTATGTCTTAAGAAGCACAAAGTAGCAAAACTCATGTATATTAATTAGGTTATGAGCAGATAATGTCAAATAATCTTTTACTGTTCAATAAAAAGTCATTCTTGACCACCAATTCAAACGCTTCAATAAATATTTCATATAATTAATTTGCTAACTTGAGCTGAACATGTAACACTATCAGTCTTGGGATTTTGTTAGTCAGTTGATTGATAAATGCATGGATCAGTAACTATTAGACTGAATGACTGATGCACATCTAGTACAAGGAGTTCCAGGATCTAATCAACCCTAATATAACTTTTAATTTTAATAAACAAAGATTGCATCTGTACATTACTGGATATACTGTATATCATGAGTGGGGACACATCTGTTTGCATTTTGCTTTGCAATTTAACTTAAAAGAGTGCAAGTTGCTCAACAGCAGAGCGATGTCTGGGTGCACCCGCTGTCACACAACACCACTGATAACAGTCGTAACGAACAGAGCACTCAAAATAACAAACTCCAGCACTGGATCACCACACACACACACATGAACAAAATAAAAACTGCTGCTCAAGAACTGGAGATGTTTCTTTACTGAATGAAAGCTATTTCAAAAAAGTGGTGAACTGGCAAACACAAAAAGGGGTAGGGACCTGTCACCCGTACCACCCGTAAATGACGCCAGTGGAGAAACCACTGGAGTCTTATGTGCTTTTTGGAGCTTTACAATTTTGCTCACCGTTCACCTGCATTGTATGGACCTACAGAGCTGAAATATACATCTAAAAATCTTCATTTGTGTTCAGCAGAAGAAAGAAAGTCATACACATCTGGGATGGCATGAGGGTGAGTATGTGGTAATCTTCATTCGACTAGGTAAACAACACCTCTCTGTCTCTCTTGTTGTCTGGCTCCCGTTACCTGGATATCAGTGCTGCACATCCGTCTGGATTCATTCACCTTACAACTCATCATTGGCATTCATTCCGCGTTCATCTGCGATTCGGTGCAACTTCATTTTCAACAATATGATTTCTGTCTACAAGTGACATATATTAGCATCATCTTTTCATTCCAAAACATAAATCTTATAGGAAATGAGGATTACTGTCGCCTGGAGGACCAACAATCCCTCAAGCATTTCTTTCTTTCCAGACCGTAAGGACAGAGACAGAATCATCTGAGGCGGCACGCGGGCGGAATGCCCAATTCCCAATGCGCTCTAAGTCCTCGTGGTGGCGTAGTGACTTGCCTCAATCCGGGTGGCGGAGGACGAATCTCAGTTGCCTCCGCGTCTGAGACCGTCAATCCGCGCATCTTATCACGTGGCTTGTTGAGCGCGTTACCACGGAGACATAGCGCATGTGAAGGCTTCATGCCATTCTCTGCAGCATCCACGCACAACTCACCACGTGCCCCACTGAGAGCGAACCACATTATAGCGACCATGAGGAGGTTACCCCATGTGGCTCTACCCTCCCTAGCAACCAGGCCAATTTGGTTGCTTAGGAGGCCTGGCTGGAGTCACTCAGCACGCCCTGGATTCAAACTCGTGAATTCCAGGGGTGGAAGTCAGCGTCTTTTCTCGCTGAGCGAGGATTTGCATTTTAATGGAAGACACTTGACTGTGATTTGGATGTGATGTCCCAGTTTCATCCTCTTCATGTCTCCAGCAGCTCCTGAGAGCAGACGGAACAGAATTCGCACCCAATTACTGTACTCTTATTAGTTATAATAGAATGCATAAAATAATTAAACAATAAAATTTTGTGCATGTATTATGCATCTCATATTGTTGCTTAACATAATTTTTAAGTGACTGACACAAAAACAGTCTAGATAGAAAGATGAATACCGGTGTTAGAAATTATCCTTTTCATTAAGGGGCAAATGCCCACTGGATTTGATTTCCAAGGGCATTTTAGCCTTTAAGAGGGCATTTTTGCCCCAAACTTCCCTAAATTTCTGACTCTGGTAGGTACTCATGTACTAGTAGGAGCTAGTAACCTATTCAGGGAATTTAATTATTCATTTATGTAAAATGTATTAATATAATTATATTTATTTTTCTAAGATCATCACATATTAGTGGTCATATGTGAAATATCTATTTCCCAAACCAGTGTGATTATAGTGATTATATGTATAACTATATGACATTGAAAGAATTATCAGAATATTTTTTTGCCCCCACATTTTTTTATTTATTTCTGGGGCATTTCTGACCCTGTTGAACACACTGATTTTGTTCATTACCAAAGTGTTTTTAATTTTGAATGCCTTAAAATCACAAGAAAGAGCAAGAACTGGCAAGCAACTGGGCTGCAAAATAAATGAATAAATAAATGAAAGGGACCTGAATTATTATTTTATCCGCAGTAGCATCAATGAAGTCTGACTGTGATGTTTTAGGACTACAAAGCAGTTACAACACTCTTTGTTAAACATATGCAATGCAGTAAGATTTAATCAGTTGATATAAGGGCCTCCCTGACTGCAACTAAAACCCAGCAGTTAGGTCAGGCTCTTCAATGTCGTGTTACAAGAATGACAAACTAAAATAGTCAAAATGAAAGTGGGACCCATCTCTTACACCTCGAGTACCATTGCAATAGATCAGAGCACACGTCTTCAATGAAACTGTCCGAAAAAGCCTTGAGCTCAGCCTTGGGCAAATTACAGAAGCTTTGTTTCACACTTTAAGTTGTATAGATAACAGTCCAGATTTGATCCTGCTGTTAGAGCTTCAACTTTCCTTTTCATTTTAAATGAATACAGCTAATCCCCCACAGAAAGAAAGAAATGTGTTCTCTGATGTTGTCGTTTCATATCCTCATTTTGTACACCTAATTTGGCTGTTAAAAGATGGTGCTTAGCTGTTTTGATGATTAGTTCTGCTTGGCTCATTCAAGTGCAAAATGCCCTCTGGGTCAATAAACGCTCTTTATTTAAAGGTACTTACAATTCTGAGTGTCTAGAAATCTAGAGTCTAGACATTGTTGGTCAAATATGCCTGTATATACACAAATTTTTTTTCCTTTATATTATATATCACTATATTCTGTTCTAGAATATACGCTACAGTAAATATACAACACACTATGTTTTTTGCCTTTGTAAGGGTTCAAATATAGCTAGAAATCCACTCCAGGGGGCCAATATTATTAAAAAGAAGTTCATTTTTGACATTGTTTTTAACTAAATTAAACAGCATCTCATATTTTCAAAGTCATAGTTTCAATGAGCAAATTAGCTCTGTCGAGGACATTCATGGAAAACGTGGTCACTGATATTTAGTATCTAGTTGAACCAAATTAGTTTGACATTTCAACTAAAACCACACACTTAAATTAGCTGCTGCTTAGCCTGGTTGTGGTTAGCAGGGGGTATTTTGGTCCTTTCCGCTATGCAAGTTCATTTCAATTCAGCTATCTCTGGAAAGTTTCACTTGAATGGTCTACTTCAGATCACACCACATCATTCAAATGCAGTTGTGTTCGGCCATTCTGAACTACAACACTGTTCAAAGACTCCTTGATGTTTAATCAATATCATCATGTTGAATAACCCAAAATGCTTTAATCAGCTGTGGTTTCCTTGCAAGCTATTTAATCAGTGTTTTTCTCATAGACACATATACATCGTTGAATGCAAGATGTGCCTGCTGAGCCATAATACAAATATAATCTGTGATGTCACTTTGCACTGATCCCAGTTGATTAAACCATAATACATTCAAAACAAATAAAGATATTATGCATTGCATCGTATATTTCGTTGGCTGAGAAATACTTCATAAGAGCAACTTGTCATAAGTGCTCTCTCCTGCCCACTGTGAGCACCAGCTTGTGGTAAAAGGTACAACAGATGATTATTGAAGAAGAAACATAAATTATTTAGTGCCACCTGCCATGTTAAGGGCTAACTAAACACCTTTACTATAGTGCGTGACTCATTTTAACGTTTGCATTACATAACCAACTACATTTACAAGCTTGGTTGAGTGTGATCAAATTACGTCTGATAGAGCGTTGCACTTGGACTGGCGAATGAGTCCTGAAGAGCACGCGACTCAACGTGAGCTGAAAGTGTCATAGAAGCTCCTCAAAATGACGTAGGTGCTGCAGCAATTGCATTTTTCATCAGTTTTATCAGGCTTAAGGTTTTGGTTTAAGGTTTAGGGTAGGGAGGTCGGTTTTGTTGATTTAATACAAAACATTTAACTCGCTTTTAGCGCCACACAGTGGACATTTCACCTCAGAACTGCCACGATATTTGTAAGAACCACGTAATAATATTATGCAAAAATGTCAACATAGTCTTTGCTCCAAAGAATTAGGAGGTTTACCCTAAAGACAATTTTTTCACCTCTGAAGCAGTCTCTGTGTCACGAGTCGCACTGGATATGCCTCCTCCTCTCGCTGCTAATGTACTGCTGCGTGATCGCAATGACTTGGTGCGAGATCACAAAGGTGACGCGCCTCACTTTCGACAGCGCTTTAAAGGGAAAGTCAATGATATACCACGATAGCCCATGTTTCAACGGCTACATCTACATCCCGGTGGCCTTCCTCATCATGCTCTACACAGTGTGCCTCATGGAGTGTTGGCACTATTACTCGCACAACGAACTTCAATTTAAAGTGGGCCTGGAGAGCGTTGCAGATCGTGTGCAACGGATGCAGCAAGCCACTCCTTGGAAAATGGTGGAAAGTCAGTAGTTACCACTACATCCAACGGCGCGGAAAGTGACGCATTACCGCAATGGGGATGCTTACGTGATCACACAGGTTTACCACAAGTGTGTCAACACGCATGTGGTGGAAGCAGAGTTTGATTATTGGAATTGTGGTGTGAAGGAGATATCGAAGAACCTCATGGTACTCGAGAGCTTCCCTGTGACTAAACAATGCTTCACAAAGTGCTTTAGCTTTGCCAACGTAGTGTCAGAAAACTCATACCCAGTGGCGGAGCTAGGGGGTGGCCAGGGGTGGCCGTGGCCACCATGGACTGAAGCCTGGCCACCCCACTCGCAATTGCCATTTTTGGGCAAAAGACTTAACATGTACTGCCCGAAAATTTCTGTGCCATCACAAGCTGATCGCTGGCCCCTGCCCGGCCAGCCCTGTGAGAAATACCTGGCTCCGCCCCTGCTCATACCTGACTCAAAATGCATGGTTCTTCAAGGAGAACGAGGGACTGGACGATTATATGGAAGCCCCTGAAGGGATGCACCTCAAGAATGTCAAATTCAAGGAATACATGCTTGCCTTCTCAGAACCAGATCGCTTGCCATGGTATGCATCACAATGCTTTTTTTGGTTGGCGGCATCGCTAACTTTATCGTGGCTGTTGCGGGTGTTAACGGAGTATCATACACCGTGCCTTCACTATCAGTTGAGAAGCTTTTCGGCTTTGTCTACGTAGTCGTAACACTTTTGGATGAGAGGCCATATTGTCACCACATCCTGTGGGTCAACACCATTGATAGTACAGAACTGGAATGGCACATTCGCTCAAACCAACAGCTAGTGCCTAGCTAATCCGAGGCTGTGCTAATGGACCTCGTGCAACAATCCAGTTGCAACACATTCTCGCCATGTGGAATCGGTGTGGCAGGTTGCAGCGGCTTCAGAGGCTACCACCAGAACTGTGGTCCATCAGCAGTTTGTCGATCTTCTTGCGCAGTGCGCTAAGCATCTGCAACACTATTGGCTGGCGCTTGCCCTTCAGTAGCAGCTGTTTTTCGCTCTGACATCTCTATGGCTCATGATGCAACTGCCTTTGGAGGAGCCACAGTAGTAGCCTCAACGATCCCAGCTGTCCGACCTAAAGCACACGCTGCCTGGCAGGTCAGTCGACCAATGAGGAAAGCTCACCTTCTCCACCGGCCTATCAGGATGCAATGTACTTTCCAGTTCTGATTATACATCACAGTAAGGGCTGCCTAAGTCACGACCAGCATTCACTGCACCGCAACGGCTCTTGTGTGGAGACTTCGTTATAACGTAAGCCTGTGGATTTATAAGCAGTTGTGGCTGATTTTATTTGGTTTTTGGAACCAAGAACAATATGTCGGTACTGACAAATGTGTTTCAGGGGCTTTGCCTGGTCAAGGCATTTTTACTTTTCTGCAAAAAATTTGCAAAAAAACCCCAACAAACTTTTGTACATTTCATTTTTGGGTGAAACATCCCTTTAATATGAATCTTGACATCACATACTGAGCTTTCTAGGGGTGCAGAGTGGCCGATACGATATTCGTTTTAATTATGACTGAAAAATGATATGATCTATATACAGGTAGTTGACAAACAACATAAGCATACCCTTTTTTTTTAATGAAACATCAAGATTTTAGGTTAAATTTCATATGAATTTACTGTATAAAGGAAAGTGCATATTTTAAGTACTTATAAAACTTATAGTTCAACTAATTATAATAATAATGGTTAACATTTAAGGTCTTGCAGGACTGCAGGGCTTTGGCCAGCGATTCACAGTTTCTGTAGGTGAACTCGAACAGATTCCACTCGAAGTTCATGCCACATCCCTTCACTCCAAATGAAGCTCTTCCATGTTTATCAGTTTATCGAGCAGAATTTGGAAATCAAAGTGATCCATGGAAATGTCCTTCTCCATAGATGGTTCTTCACTGCCCACATCACTGGCACAATCGGAGCCGTCATCCTCGTCAAACCTGGGTGGCACTATAATAGGTGGATGCAGCTGCGAAATATTCAAACGCTTCACGTAGTTTTGACACAGTGGCATGACATTCAGGACTGTCTTGATGTCTGTTACATTTCGAATGAAGAGTTCAATGATGCTCTCAAGGTAACGTTCAAAGAACATGTGTTTCCAGCTGCTGCTGTAAGTGGAGATGTTATCAAAACCCCAGTGACTCGTATAACAGCGTTCCAGTAGCCCTCATCATTGATCAGGTTTGCGGTGACAGTCAGGGCGAGAGACAATGACAGACTGCGTAGGACAAATGCCTTACTGTGGGGCATGAGTTCATCCAGAATGGGGTTTTCTGCTAAATATTAAAACACAGTTTAGGCTTTCATGTAAACAGTAAACTTACTTTGAATATCATATCAACTTCATTTGTGTTCAGCAGAAGAAAGAAAGTCATACACATCGGGGATATCATGAGGGTGAGTAAATGATGAGAGAATTTTCATTTTTGGGTGAACTATCCCTTTAAATATTGTTTTCAGAGAAATCTGACAACATTAATTTAGTAAACGTTATGCTTAAAATAAGAAAAAAAAATTGCCACAGGGGTAAGAAAAATAAACTTGTTTTCCCTTTGAAAAACCTTTATTTTTCATACACCATTGGCAAATATTTTTTTCTTGTTTTAAGCATAAACTTGACTAAATTTAGTTAGATTTCCCTAAAAACAAGACGAGATATCTTACACCATTTTGCTTGTCAACGAAGTAAATTTATCTTGTTTTTTAAGAATGTTATATACAGTATATAAACTGTTTATACACCGATTAGCCACAACATTAGAACCACCTGCCTAATATTGTGTAGGTCACCCTCATGCCGCCAAAACAGCGCCTACCCACATCTCAGAATAGCATTCAGATATTATATTCTTCTCAGCACAATTGTACAGAGTGGTTATCTGAGTTACCATAGACTTTGTCAATTCAAACCAGTCTGGCCATTCTCTGTTGACCTCACCCATCAACAAGGCGTTTCTATCCACAGAACTGCCACTCACTGGATGTTTTTTGTTTTTGGCACCATTCTGAGTAAATTCTAGAGACTGTTGTGTGTGAAAATCCCAGAAATACTCAAACCAGCCCATCTGGCACCAACAATCATCCATGTGATTATCTAATCAGCCAATCATGTGGCAGCAGTGCAGTGCATAAAATCATGCATATACGGGTCAGGAGCTTCAGTTAATGTTCACATCAGCCTTCAGAATGGGGAAAAAATGTGATCTCAGTGATTTGGACCGTGGCATGATCTCCCTCATGATATGCACGAGGCGTTGCATAAAGCCTGATTAGGTTACGTAGCGTTTCAGGTGCGGTTATTTTAACATCAGCGAAGACAAGGTGAGCAGCATTGTAGAGAAGACTGGCATCTTTTGCTAAAAAACTGCAGAAAATTAGAATGAAGCAAAGTTAAACTACCTTCATCTGTCTGATAAATGACTGTTCATGATTGACTGTTGAGATGAGTCATCATCTTGGATTATTAATTAGAATGAATAGAAATGATTAGTTAGCCTGGCTAGTAGCCTAGATTTCTCGGCTTCTGATGAGAACATTCCCATTATTTCATACTCAGCCCATTTATACCTTAACTTAAGGAAGCAATATTTTTAAGATGTAAAATGGTCCATTCACACTTTTACATTTTCAAAATTTTCTCTCAGGGTTACCCCTGAACCCCCATACAGCAACCTATATTTTCTCAGTCGAAAGTACTCCTATGTCCCATACATGGGTGTCTGAATCTAAAAATATAAAATAAATAAATATTCAGAATGTAAAAATATTCTAACACAAAAACTAGACTGCAGTCACCCAGCTTGAAAACAAATGTTGATCTTATCATGTGATATTAATATCCAAGTGCCCTCGATTAATGAACTCTGAAATGTATTAGCCTAATCTTTTGGTCCCTCACACCCCACTGCTATGGCTTTGTCTCTGGGCCAGTGTACTCATCTCTGCTTTGAAGAGACTATTTTGACTGTTTAAATGTTTTTTTTTTTTCTTTTACGAAGTACTATTGCTGCCAATGTGGAATGTTATAATAACTATTCAAAAAAACAAAAAACAAACATAATTTCAAAGCCATACTGACTACTGACACCATGCAAGTTATTATTTTCCATATCTTTGCTGGGAAGGATGTAGAGACCGGACCTCTTGAACCTTTAACTCAATACCCCTGACTTAGACTTTCTTTTGGTCAACCGTTGCGGGACCACTCTTACCCCACCTAGGGTGGCTGCCCACCCTGCCCTCTCTCTAGTTACGCCCCTGCTCCAGTGGTTAAACATCCATATGTTCAGAAGTGATATGATAGTTCTGGGTAAGAAACAGATCAATATTTAAGTCCTTTTTTACTATAAATTCATCTCCTTGCCCAGTAGGGGGCGATATGCACAAAGAATGTGAATTGCCAAAAACAAAAGAAGTTGAGGTGGAGATTTATAGTATAAAAAAAAAAAAAAAAAAAAAGAGGACTTAAATATTGAGCTGTTTCTCACCCACACCTATCATATCGCTTCTGAAGACATGGATTAAACCACTGGAGTCTTATGAATTACTTTAATGCTGCTATTACTTTAATGCTGCTTTTTAGAGCTTCAAAGTTCTAGCCCCCATTAACTTGCATTGAAATGACCTACAGAGCGGAGATATTTTTATAAAAATCTTCGTTTGTGTTCAGCAGATGAAGGAAAGTCATACACATCTGGGATGGCATGAGGGTGAGTAAATGATGAGAGAATTTTCATTTTTAGGTGAACTATCCCTTTAACGAACATTCATTTCACACTGCTGCCCTCTTGTGTTTGATACTGGACAATAACAGACCTTACAAGGGGCACGATTGGAAATGTTAAAAGCTAAATAGTAGCATTTGTTTGTAATTTATTTTGAAATATAAACTTAAGGTTAAAACATCGAATTGCAAAACAATTATTATAGTTGCTTTATTTAAACAAGGAATAACCTTAACAAATATAATAATGTGAGGAACAAACATATAAAAAAAAATCATGGCAAAACCAAACAAACGAGCTGTACACGTGATGTTCACTAATATGTCTGTTTATTTTTCAAAGGTAATCCTCCTCCTCCTCTTCACTCCAGGAGAAGTCTTCATCACTGGAGTGATACAGCCAAGAAGAGTTCAACTCGGAGGAGTCCGCAAACGGAGCTGTTGCTCTGTATGGACGTGTTGCTGCTGTCATCATGTATGACCACCACGGCTGGAGACACGGCCGCTTTTAGACCTGAGAACACACACAGATCATACCGCCTTGTGTTTCAGTTGTGACCTTGTACTTTAAAAACACAATCAGGGCTCAATTATTTACTGAGGCTGGTGCGGAAGAACTTGACTAGCTTGCACAAAGACCAATTCTCTAGTATGTCATTATATGCCATAGCATTAAAATTCGTCCTCACAGCCAAACCCGGTAATTAGAAGGAGATGTCCACATACTTTTGGCCATGTAGTGTACATAGAAGTCTTAAAGTTACAGTAGCAAAAATGGCCCTCTTAATTCTGAGGGTGGAAAACGGTCCTTGAAAACTAAATTTCAACTGCTTTTGATGCAAGAAACCTTGAGTGACATTAGAAATGGAGTTCAAGAAAAAAATGTAATGCTCAGGTGTAGAATATGGACACTAGATGATGTGAATGTCACGCACCTCTCCCCTTTCCTCTCAGTGATCAGTGTGACTCGTCTCTCTCTCATGTCTGCGCTCAGATTCTCCACCATGCGGTCGATGCAGTTGTCCAGAACGAGAGAGCGTGTCTGAGACAGGATGGTCTGCCAGCAGATCGGACACTTGTCCTTCCGACTGCGCCACTCTCGGATACAGTGCTGACAGAAGCTGTGGGCGCAGCTCAGCGTCACGGCCTGAGCGGGTCAGAGAGGTCAAGGGTCAAAGGTCAACTCAACATGTGTCTTAGAGCAGCATTTGATACACTGCTGTTGCGTGCAAAAAAATATGTTGATACAATGTTGAATGTCAACCTCTCAATGGGGCTACATTTGATGTTGAATTTCTTTGAAAGCCGTGGTCAGACTACACCATGAATGTGGGTGACTGAAAATCTGCTATATTAAAACTAAATGTTTAACATGTCTGTGTTCTTTCTACATAATTCCTACATTTGATCACACAATGATTTTCCCTGTAAATACCTCAATGAAGAGCTCTGAACAAATACTGCATTGAAGTTCACTCTCCAACACTTCAGTCATCTGTGTGACGACTTCCTCTTTCTGAGCCTTCGCCTTCTCTTTCTCTTCCTGTGTGAAAAGTTCACAAATTTTTGCACTGAAATGCTTTCCTTTTGTAGACGTCAGCTCGTCATGCAATCAGTCACTACACTTCCACATGACACAGGTGAGAAGTTCGGGGGAAAACGCTGATTTAGCGAGTACCTTTGTAACTTCCAACTCCTTATCTTTGGCCTGTAAAACTTCTTTAAATCCTTCTTGAGCGTGTTTGAGCTCATCGATGACTTTCCGGTGCTGTGGGAACAAAGAAAACATGCAGATTGTTTATTACCTGCTTTTTAAAACTCATAAAATTATGATTTGGATGCAGTTTTTCCTCTCTTACCTCTTGCAACGCCTCCTCAAGTTGCTTTTTCAATCCCTTCTCATTCTGTTGTGCTTTCTCAATCTTAGGAAAATGACATTTAAGAGTAAACACATACGAATGTTATAAAGTCTTTGAATATTAAAGGAATATTCCGGGTTCAATACAAATTAAGCTCAATCAACAGCATTGGTGGCATAATATTAATTACCACAAAAAGTAATTCTGGCGGGCCTTGGTAGCTCAGTGAGCACTGACGCTGACTACCACACCTGGAGTCGCGAGTTCGAAGCCAGCCAGGTCTCCTAAGCAACCAAATTGGCCCGGTTGCCAGGGAGGGTAGAGTCACATGGGGTAACCTCCTCGTGGTCACGATTAGTGATTCTCGCTCTCAATGGGGCGTGTGGTAAGTTGTGCGTGGATCGCGGAGAGTAGCATGAGCCTCCACATGCTGTGAGTCTCCGCGGTGTCATGCACAACGATCCATGTGATAAGATGCACGGATTGATGGTCTCAGAAGAGGAGGCAACTGAGACTTGTCCTCCGCCACCCGGATTGAGGTAAGTAACCGCACCACCACGAGGACCTACTAAGTAGTGGGAATTGGGCATTCTAAATTGGGGAGAAAAGGGGAGAAAAAAAAAAAAAAGAAGAAAAAAAGGAATTCTGACTTGCCCCTCCTTTTCTTTTAAAAAGCAAAAATCTGGGTAACAGTGAGTCACTTACAATAAAAGTCAATGGGGCCAATCTGTAAACGTTAAAATACTCACTTTTTCAAAGGTATAGACACAAGAAATAAATATGTGTGTTAACATGATTTTACTGTGATAAAATCACTTACTAACCACATCTGTGTAAAGTTATATCCAATTTTACAACTTTGTTGCCATGACGATTTATAAAAATGACGATTTAAACAACTATACAGCTCAAATAAAAGATGAGTTTTAACAGAAGAATTATAAAATTATAAGCTTCACATTTCTGCCTTTAAACCCTCCAAATATTGGCCCCATTGACTTCCATTGTAAGTGTCTCACTGGAACCTCCATTTTTGCTTGTTTTAAAGAAAAGGAGGGTTGAGTCAAAATATGACACAATTATGCCACAAATGCTGTTGATTGAGCTTAACTTGTATTGAACCCGGACTATTACTTTAAAATGGCAAATGGCAAAAACATCAACATCCCTAAACGATGCTGATATCTAGAGCAGGGTCACTGACAGTCAATACAATACAGATACACATATTACAGTTCACTGTTACCAAATGAGATTAACACATAATAGCTGAAATCAAACACTTTTCACAATATTGCCTCCAAAAAAAAATGTCATAACACAAAAACTGTTTATTAACATTGTCAACGCTGTAGGTAGATTTTGACACAAGGGGGAGCTAACACTTCTCATTATCAGTGTTCCTTTGAGTTACTTGTGATCCTGTTACTGCAAATTGATCACATCATGTACAAACACTAGCATGTTTAACACTTACTTCCATCCATACATCTATATTCGACCGCTTATCCAGGACCGGGTCACAGTGGCAGCAGACTAAGCAAAGTAGCCCTTAAGTCATTTTCCTCGGCCACATCCTCCAGCTCATCCTGGGGGATCCCGAGGCGTTTCCAGGCCAGCCAAGAGATATAATCCCTCCAGCATGTTCTGGGTCTTCCCCTGGGCCTCCTCCCAGTTGGACATGCCCGAAACACCTCCGCAGGAAGGCGTCCAAGAGGCATCCTAATTAGATGCCCGAACCACCTCAACTGGCTCCTTTCAATGCGGAGGAGCAGCGGTTCTATTCCGAGCCCCTCTCAGATGTCAGAGCTTCGCACCCTACCCCTTAGGGTGAGCCCTGACACCCTACGAAGAAAGCTCATTTCGGCTGCTTGTATTCGCAATCTTATTCTTTCGTTTACTATCCAGAGCTCATGACCATAGGTGAGGGTTGGAACATACACCTACTGGTAAATTGACAGCTTTGCCTTCAGGCTCAGCTCCTTCTTCACCACCACGGTCCGGTACAGCGACCACATTACTGCAGACGCTGCATGGATCCGCCTGTCGATCTCAGGCTCCAACTTTCCCTCACTTGTGAACGGGATCCCGAGATACTTGAACTCCTCCACTTGGGGCAGCTGCTCTCTTCCTACCTGAAAACGAAATGCCCACTCCCAACTCTATATGTTCTAAAGACGGCCCTGGACATAAATGTTGCAAGAGTCACAAATGCAGCTTATTGTTCAACCAAAATCCCAATAATAACCAGAAAAAGATTTGGTGCATGAAGCGGGACATTTAAATATAAACAAGCTCGAAACACACCAGGGACTCTTATTTTGAAATGACGGAGACTTAGCTGCATTACAGTGCTTTATATTTAAGTATTTACAAATTTACAGCCTTTATTCTCACCAGATAAAGGGTTTTGTATTTTCAGTGCTGTGGAAAATTATTTGCCCCCTTCCTGATTGCCTCTGTTTTTGTGTCTATCTCATACTAAAAATTAAAACACAATCTAACATAAAACAAAGGAAATCTGAGTAAACACAAAATACAGTTTTTAAATGATAATGTTTTTTATTGAAGCAAAAAAGTTATCCAATACCAACTGGGCCTGTGTGAAAAAGTAGTTACTAAATCCCCAAATCTATGAAACTGCATTCATAATGGGGTTCAGCTGGACTAGACACACCCAGGCCTGATTACTGCCAGCACTGTTTAATCAAATCAACACATAAATAGAACTTTTTCAGCAGCATGAAGTTGACTAAATGGTCTCATCCAGTTGCACACTATGCCAAGGTCGAAAGAAATTCCAGAAATGATGAGGAAAAAAGTGATTGAAATACATCAGTCTGGGAAGGGTTACAAAGCTATTTAAGGGGCTCTGGGACTCCAAAGAACCACAGTGAGAGCCACTACTTCCAAATGGAGAAAACTTGGCACAATAGTGAACCTTCCCAGAAGTGGCCGACCTTCCAAAATTCCTCCAAGAACACAGCGACGACTCATCCAGGAAGTCACAAAAAAGCCAAGGACAACATCCAAGGAACTGCAGGAACTCTCTCGCATCAATAAAGGTCACTGTTCATGACCCCACTATCAGAAAGACACGGGCCAAAAATGCCATCCATGGAAGAGTGTTGAGGCGGAAACCACTGCTAACCCAGAAGAACATTAAGGCTTGTCTGAATTTTGCCAAAACACACCTTAATGATCTTCAAAGCTTTTAGGAGAATGTTCTGTGGACTGATGAGTCGAAAGTAGAACTGTTTGGAAGACAGGAGTCCCGTTACATCTGGCTTAAATCAAACACAGAATCCCACAAAAAGATCATCATAAATACGGTCAAGCATGGTGGTGGTAGTGTGATGGTGTGGGGATGCTTTGCTGCTTCAGGGCGACTTGCAATAATTGAGAGAAACATGAATTCTGCTCTATACCAGAAAATCCTAAAGGAGAACATCCGGTCATCAGTCTGTGATTTGAAGCTCAAGCGCAACTGTATTATGCAGCAAGACAATGATCCAAAGCAGAGGTGTAAGTCCACCTCTGAATGGCTCAAAAGAAGCTAAATTAAAGTTTTGGAGTGGCCAAGTCAAAGTCCTGACTTGAACCCGATTGCGATGCTGTGGCAGGACCTTAAATGGGCAGTTCATGCTCGAAAACCCTCCAATGTGGCTGAACTAAAGCAGTTCTGGAAAGAAGAGTGGGCCAAAATTCCACCACAGCGTTGTAAAAGACTGATCTCCAGCTATCGAAATCGATTGGCTGCAGTTGTTGCGGCTAAAGGTGGCACAACCAGCTATTTAGTTTAAGGGGGCAGTTAGTTTTTCACATGGGTGATATAGGTGTTGGATAACTTTTTTGCTTCAATAAAACAAAATTAAGATTTGAAAACTGTATTTTGAGTTTACTCAGGTTGCCTTTGTTTTATATCTCGTTTGAAGATCTAAAAAAATTTAGTATGAAAAATACACAAAAACAGAAGAAATCAGGATGGGGGCAAATACTTTTCCACAGCACTGTATATATATATATATTTCAACAAATCAGGTTTAATGAGGAATAAGGTTTATTATTATTATTATTCACAAGATATTAATTTGGGAGGTATAATATATGTGCTGATGGGGCACGTTTCCATATAGTGGCATTTTACTTTGCAAATTCCCACGAGGGGTCAGTGATAGTTTTATTTCACCTCTTGAGGCCATTGTTGTACTGTAAAACAAATGCGTTCTAACTGTAGAATCCTATAGCGCCGGTCACAGAGCAACATGGAGGAATAATAATACAAAAAAATACAACTATCGTCATCTTTTAGCATCTATCGGCACCGATTATTCAGTAAAAACGACACATAGGTCTACCTCTAATCTAAAAATGGCCAAAAAGCAACAATCGGCACCTATTAGTCGGAAAAAAGGATATATCAGTCTACCTCTAATTTCAAATTGGCCAAAAAGCAACTACTGGCACCGATTAATCGGTAAAACCGATATATCAGTCTACATCTTATCTCAAAACTGCCAAAATGCAACTATCAGCACCAATTAATCGCTAAAACAGATATATCATCTACCTCTAATCTCAAAATGTCCAAAAAGCAACTACCGGCATGATTAATCAGTAAAACCAATATATTGGTCTACCTCTAATCTCAGAATGGCCAAAAAGCAACCACTGGCCACGATTAATCTGAAAACACAATTTATCTGTGTACTTCTAATCTCAAATGGCCAAAAAGCAACTATCGGCACCGATTAATCAGTAAAACCGATATATCGGTCTACCTTTAATCTCAAAATGGCCAAAAAGCAACTACTGGCACCGATTAATCAGTAAAACCGATATATCAGTCTACCTCTAATCTCAAAATGGCCAAAAAGCAACCATCGGCACAGATTAATCGGAAACACAGATATATCAGACTACCTCTAATCTCAAAATGGCCAAAAAGCAACAATCGGCACCTATTAATCGGAAAAAAGGATATATCAGTCTACATCTCATCTCTAGACTGCCAAAAAACAACTATCGGCACGATTAATCAGTAAAACCGATATATCGGCCTACCTTTAATCTCAAAATGGCCAAAAAGCAACTACTGGCATGATTAATCAGTAAAACCAATATATTGGTCTACCTTTAATCTCAAAATGGCCAAAAAGCAACTACTGGCACCGATTAATCAGTAAAACCGATATATCGGTCTACCTTTAATCTCAGAATGGCCAAAAAGCAACCACTGGCCACGATTAATCTGAAAACACAATTTATCTGTGTACTTCTAATCTCAAAATGGCCAAAAAGCAACTATCGGCACCGATTAATCAGTAAAACCGATATATCGGCCTACCTTTAATCTCAAAATGGCCAAAAAGCAACTACTGGCACCGATTAATCAGTAAAACCGATATATCGGTCTACCTCTAATCTCAAAATGGCCAAAAAGCAACCATCGGCACAGATTAATCGGAAACACGGATATATCGGTCTACCTCTAATCTCAAAATGGCCAAAAAGCAACTATCGGCACCGATTAATTGGAAAAAGCAATATATTGTGTACCTCTAATCTCAAAATGGCCGATTTATTTGCCTGGCCAATATATCAGTCTGTCACTACTCAAAAGCAGCGATTCTTGCCCGTTCCTCACCTCCAATCGTCTCTCCTCCTCGCAGAAGGACTTCTCCAGGCTCTCCATGCGTTCAAGCGCTTGCTGCTGCTGCGACCTGAGTTGACCCTGCAACAATTCCAGCTGCGCCTGCAGTTCTTGCATCTCGCGCTCTATGTCTGGAGTCTGATGCTGCTGGCGTTGAAGCTCAGCTGCACGTTTCTGCGTGTCACCTACACGGTCCTTCAACACCATCAGGTTCTTGTTGTAACGATGGACAGTAGCGAGCTGTTGACTGCTCTCACTGCAACTGTTGGAACTTCCTGGAATATCAACTGGTCGGTCCTCCTGCGGAGGTCTACAAGGACATTTGTCAGATTTTCTGCGTTCCTTGGACGGACAGGGCTGAGCTCGGAATTTATCCACTCTGGAGGAGCGGTACAGCTTGGATTCGGAGTGGCGTGTGGGGTAATATTCCGATTCATCGTCGAACTTCCGCTTAGAATTTTTGAGTTTTTGACCAGAGGAGGTAGCGCTTGATTCATTGCGTAGATTACCAGACAGGAATGATTTCATGTCACTGAAGTTGCGCTGGACGAGGATGTAATCAAACTCCACGGGGTTGCCATCGAGAGGGACACCGAATCTGATGGAGTCACCCTGCTGGAGTAAACAGGGACTTCCAGGTGCTATCCGTCTTCCATTCACCCACACACCATTCAGACTCTATGGACATAAAGATGTGCAAAAGAGTTTAGAACACACTTAAACATTCAAAACACAACTAATTAAAACATACAGCTCTTGATCAGACAAACAGACAGACAAAGACAGAAAAATAGATGGATAGTAAGACTGGGTAAAAATACAGATTTTACGATGCATCGTGATCTTCATTTGAACGATCTTGATATCAAAAATGAAACATTTAATTCTAATCACATACAGCATAGATGAGATAAATCAGTTTGAGTCACTCTCGTTAACATGCCCTCATTTACAGATGCTCTTCACAGAACTGCTGGTTTTCTTAAAGAGACAGTACTGGTTTATAGCACGTGTTCAACAAATCACGCAATTAGACAATAAACATGCAACAAAATATATGACATATAATAACATATGTATTGATGGAATACATGGGTTTGTACATTATTAAAAAGCTATAATGTGACCAAAATGATGAAAGAGTAATAAATCTATAATTTACAGCATCAGCTTGGAGAGAATTTCTTTCATATGTAAGCAAAAGGGACATTATAAATGAAATACATCCATATGAATCGATATGAAATCCATATCAATACCCAGCCCTAATAGCCTAGATCAATAGACAGAATATAAACAGACAGACACACACTACACCTTATTGTCCGTTACTGTCCACAGTCCAGATTCATTTTGCTTGAACACACAGTGGTTTCTGGATATCATCAGTGGACAGCTGACCGACAGAATCTGATGGGTTACATTCAGACCGCGACCAATGGAAACCTGATCAAAACAAAGAAAATGCATATGTACATCAATAATGAATATACATTCAAATATAACAAGAAAAATGTATTTCTTTTATTGTACTGTCAACCCTCAGTGAAAATTTAATCAGAATTTAATTAGCGTTAAATTAGAAAAAAACATACATTTTAACATTAGATGTTAAATTTCAATTTTAAATTCATTATTGTTTTATATAGAATTTCTCTATAGTCTCTATACAGTATTTAACGCAATTATATCAGAAGTAACTGTAATTAAATTACTGGGAAAATAATAGTAATCCATTACTTTACTTTTATCAATGAAAATGTAATTTAAGTAATTAATTACTTAGTAATGCATCACACACAACACTGCTCGTAAGGTTTGCATTTAATTTAGTTTGAGTGAAAATTCACACACTTCACACTTTTGAATCAATCATCAATGATAGTGTTGTTTTGATTTGGAATGTAACCAAATAAACACACAGTTAACCAAGGCCACAAACAGACACCCTAATTTTAAGATGTATATAATCTGCATGTCAAATCCAGTCTCTTATTATAAAAATAAAAACATAAAGTAAAAGCAGTTTATTCTGTAGACGTGCACCTCTGAATCTTCGAACAGCTGCAGCCAGTCACAATCTCTCCCCACGCGCTGTAAACACCAGATTTTATCTTTTGCAGAAGTCTCTTCCTCTGTGTTTAAGGACGGAGGTTCTTCAGTCTTTACCATCATTTCTGCGCCATTAATTCAGTTTGAACTACCGTGTTTTTATTGTGTGTTTTAGGCCACAGTTCGTCACGAAGCTGCCAGAGTTCTTCCACAACAGCACAGCGCTTCCTGTACGCGTCATGTGACAATCATCGGAGTCTGTGATTGGCTGCAGGATTTCAAGGTGGAAGATAATTGGCTGCGTGGCCATTACGTTGAACTACTGCTAGAAGCCCAGAGAGTCGAATCTTATATTACAACATTTGTTACACTAAAAAGGTGTAATCTGTTTAATATATTAATTGCAAGGACATGCTATTTAAAAATGGAAATCAACCTCAACGATTCTTAATTCTTATCCTGTAATCACAGTCGACTGCGATTGGTCCATCGTAACCAGCGCTGAGAAATGTCACACCTGTCACCTGACATTGCATAAGATTTTTCTTGGAGTGGGCGTGTCGTGTAGTGGGCAGCATTCAAAGAGATACAGTTGGTCATTAAAAGACAACTTTTAATTTGCATTCTTAATTAAACTGTGAATAAGTCACATGCCTGTCTTTCTATGGTAAAACCACAAATATTTCATGAGTTGCACAGATAAATGTCAAATAACAAGGTCTGGCCCTTTAAACTCTGCAAGTAAACAAATAAAGGCGATTTTATCTGACAGTCAGCTTATGTAGTGTTTAAGTGACCTCACCGTTAGACAAACAGCAGTAGACAAAGAAAACTGATGGTGATGAAATACAGAATTCTGCTATCTCGATCAATATCAATAAAGCATGAATCTTTTGTTTTGATTTAAAACAATCTTGTCATGGAGTCGACATTATTTTATAGCTGATGACTAACCAAGCGTTCCACACCTGTGAATATTATTATTACACCTCATATAAAAGATTTTAGAAAACAAGTTTTTAAAAACAGAGACACAACAAACAATATTATTCACACAATATATTATGTACAACCTCCAGTTTTTTTTTTTATTACATTTTGTTTTTTTATCCCCTTTTCTCCCAATTTGGAATGCCCAATTCCCACTACTTAGTAGGTCCTCGTGGTGGCATGGTCTCAATCCAGGTGGTGGAGGACAAGTCTCAGTTGCCTCCGCTTCTGAGACCGTCAATCCGTGCATCTTATCACGTGACTCGTTCTGCATGACACCGCGGAGACTCACAGCATGTGGAGGCTCATGCTACTCTCCGTGATCCACGCACAACTCACCACACGCCCCATTGAGAGCGAGAACCACTAATCACAACCACGAGGAGGTTACCTCATGTGACTCTATCCTCCCTAGCAACCGGGCCAATTTGGTTATTTAGGAGACCTGGCTGGAGTCACTCAGCACACCCTGGATTCGAACTCGCGAATCCAGAGTTGGTAGTCAGCGTCAATATGTCGCTGAGCTACCCAGGCCCCCACAACCTCCGGTTTTAAAATGCCAAACTAGCGAATTATGTCCGAGAAACACAAAGAAAATGAACAAAGAATTCCCCAAATCAGATTTTTGATTGAAGAACAGAGTTTGTCCAATGTTAAAGTCCAGAGAAAGTTGTGATTCAGTTTATACTCCATATCATGTCTTTGGCTCAAAGCTTAAAGAACAATTATGAATATGGTTTTTAGGGATACCATCATAATATAAAGAAAAACATATACATATACAGTATATTCTTACCCGTTAAAACAAGCAATCTCTCTCTCATACAGACACGTACAAATATATTTAGTTAAAATAAAACAATACAATAAGTGAATGCATTTGAGATGAATTTACACACACACACACACACACACACACACACACAGCAACTAAATTGAGCATGTCAGCTTTTCCTCCCTAAAGGAAATCACAAGGAACAAAGAGAAAGGAAACAGACTTTCATTCCTATCATGCAAATAATATAATTAAAACCAAAAAGTTAAAGGTGAATATCTTTGGCTGTTTCTCAAGGCTGTAAAGACAACATTTAACAACTCGCATCCTAGGAATGAAAAGTGAATTGTTTTGCTGTGACCCCAACTTCCACCACAATACTGAGCTCTGCAGTTTCTAAAATAATAAATAGACTCTTGCAGACACTGTAGTATGCACTGTAATTTCAACATGATTATTCATGTTTTAAACATAATTTAAGGCAACAAAACAGCTAAACATCAAAAGTATGAAATCATTAAATGAATGTGAAGAAAAACAGAAAGGAAAAGAAAGCGACAGGTGGGACAGGGTGGCAAAAACGCAAATTATACAAATAGCCATATGCAAATTACACAATATGTTTTTGTAAGGCATATTCCAATTTGTCACTGATCCAGTTGAGTAGACACATCACCCAAAAATATGACCCAACATTTAAAAAAAAATAAAATACAAATCCACCCAAAGATAAAAAGATCTCTTTTGCATTCAGGAAATGCCAGGAACGGAAGAAAGAATGTTATAATGTTACATTGCCTAAATGTGTTCATAGCTGGACTTTGCCACCAAAGGAACAAACAATTAAAGACAGAATTGGATGTTGTTCAGCGAAAATGTTTGATTTGTGATTTCATTTTATTACAACAAGGAAAAGGAATTGTTCAAATGAATGCACTTTCTAGGACGACAGTAGGGTTCACTTTGCTGTCACTTTTTTTTTTTTTTTTTTTTTTTTAAGTATTAGAGGCACAAAAATAATGTTGACTTTTTCTTTCAAGAGTTTTAGGCCCTATTTTGTACCACATTCATGGAAAATGCAATGCATAAAGTCCATGATTTTGTGGAATTTTACAAAAACATTAAATATTATGTCGTTAAAGAGTTGACAATTGGACATTGCTACTAAAGGAGCAAAAAACAAAAAACAAAAAAAAAACAACGTGGATGCTGTTCAAGAAAAATTCTGAAAAGATTTAGTCACTAAATGTGTTCATAAATGTACTTTGCCATTAAAAAAAGAAAAACAAACACCAATGTGGATATTCTTTATAGAAAATTACTATTTGTTATTAAATTTGATTTAAACATGATAAAAAGAATTGTTAAAATCGGATGCAATGCATAAAATGCATACATGCAGAATTGTACAAAAAATACTGAATATATTTTCATTAAATGAGTTCCAAACTGGACTTTGCTACTAAAGGAGCAAAACAAAAATCAATGTGGATGTTGTTCAAAAAGATTTCGATTTGTTATGAAACTAGATTGAAAGAAGACAAAAGAATTGTTAAAACAGACGCAATGCATAAAATGCAAGCACGTTTTGGTGGAAATTTACAAAAACATTTAAGATTTTATTGCGAAAGTTGTCCATAAATGGACCTTGCCACCAAAGGGGCAAAACAAACAAGGGAAATTTGCAATTTGTTATTAAATTATAAGGAAAGAAAGAATTATAAAATGTATGCAATGCATGCATTTTTTTGTGGAATTTTACAAAAAAGAATTAAGATTTTGTCGCTAAATGTGTCCATAAATGAACATTGCTACAAACTGCGCAAAGCAAACAAGGGAAATTTGCTATTTATCATTAATACATAATGAAACAAGACAAAAATCATTGTTAAAATGGATGCAATGCATAAAATGCATGCATTTTTTTGCAGAATTTCACAAAAACATTTGAAGGTTTTGTTGCTAAATGTGTCCATAAGTGGACTTTGCTACTAAACGAGCAAAATAAACAAGGCAAATTTGCGATTCGTTCTTTAAATTATAATGAAACAAGACAAAAAGTATTGTTAAAATGGACGCAACGCAGAAAATGCATGCAGGTTTAAATTGCAACTTAAACCCAAGTCTTGTGGAAATTTATATTAAGTATGTTGAAGAACAAAATAGAGTACAAAATTAAGTTGTAGCCACCTGTATTACCGTTTGTTTTGCACACACATATGCAAATATACACACACCATAAAATAACTCGCATTATTTTCCTATTTTTGGTGAAAGCAAAACCTTTAACCTGCAAACATGTAACCCTGATATTCTGCTTGGCACTTGTGACATAAAGGAAAACTCCCGCTTCAGAGACGTGCGGCGTAGTTGATGCAAAGCGTGTGGTCACGAACGTCCCCCCAGCCCCCATTTTTCATATGAGGTTGATGCTCCACGGGTCCATGGTCTGTCAGGGTCAGCACTGGGGGGAAAAACGCAGCTTCGGCTTGTTTAAGCGCTGCATCCACCCTTTCCCGGGCCATTTCTGGCTTGCAATCATCCTTTTGGTGCAGGCCACAATCTCCTGTGTGAAGAACTCGGCTTCCACAAGCCACTAGAACTTTAAGAGGTTTGGAGATGCACGTACCAGACAGGTTCTGGAGGGTCCAGTCCCAGTTATAATCATCGTAGGTGCAGAACTTATTGTTGCATCCCATCAGTTTATAGTAGAGCTCCCTGGAGATGCCCATTCCTATGTTGTGTTTGGTCGACAGCCACCCTGCAGTTTCTGTTTTCGTGGAAAGCTCTTGAAAGCCTGACAAACCGTCATGGTTTCCCAATGCGAGGACGTCGCAGTCTCCACAGCTGGTTTTCCTGAGTTTGGTCATAGATTTGAAGTAGTGATGGAAATCTGGGAGAAGATAGTTGTCTTCCTCAATGAACACAACAAATCCGTTGTATCCCAGAAGAACCCGGACTCGTTCGAACACGAAATGCAGCTTCCACCACCAGTGGTGTTTGGTTTGTGTGATGGAAGCTTCCCTGTAATGTCCATATGAGTCCGGGTGTTCTGCATTCAAGCAGCCCTTTTTAATCGCGTCTTCTTTAGATATGTCTCTCGGACAATCCTGAGGATCTTGTCCTGGAAATTCATTTGGATACAGCTGTATGCTGTAGGGGAAATATATCTGCAGAACCTTGCAGAATGAGATTCCCTTGACCATATCAGACATTTCCTCTGAGAAATAGTCGTGACTGAATATCAGAAGTATGTTTTGCACTCCAACTACTTTCTCAAGGGACTGTATGAGCATTTGAAGGTAAGCCGGTCTATTGTGGACTTGAACAACAATAACCAGCTCCGGTTCCAATGGAAACTTCTCTCCATTCTGAATGAACTGTCTGTAGTTGCTGTCATAAACAGACTTCCTCATACTCAATATGGTCTCATACTCAAATTTACCCAAAACAACAGGCTGTGTACTCTCTTTAACAGTCTCTTCGACATTTCCTTCATCTCCAGTCCCACGTTTGGAATAAAATAACACTATCAATACAATTAAGATGACGAGAAACACAATAACGTTCTTCTTCAATAGTCGGAATCTCATTTTTAAAAGTCAATGCACCATGGAAAACCAAACTCTGGGTTATATTGTGTTTTGTGTGCTGTTCTATGTCCCTTGTGGGTATAATCCGGGCATCTCCACACCGGATCCCTCAGAGCATTCAGGTGAAACAAGAACATCTGTCAAGAGAAGTTGATCAGTGAGTTTTTCGCTAGTAAATGTCGCGCGAGAGCGCAAAACAGACCGAAATAATCACGCGATTCATCAAGCGAAGTTCGCAATGGTAAGACTTTAATGCGAATATCGCTGTTCAACTAAAGTGTGAACTACTCACCCAGATACGGTGTCATGTGCAACAAAGTTAAAACCAGGAAGAGAAAGTGATCTGAGAATGAGGAGGTCGTTACTGCCGACGTGTACTTACAGCCAACAGGAACACAGCAGCGCTCGTGCTTACTGATACAGAAGAGATACAAAAATAAAATATTTTAAAATATATAGTTTAAAATATATAATTAATAATTGCAAATATATTGTCTTAATTTATTTATAATAAATATAATTAATTATTTTTTATATATATATATGATAATATAATATAACATTATTATTCTATGCTCCTCCTTACTGATACAGAAGAGATAAAAAAATAAAATATATAGTTTAAAATATATAATTAATAATTGCAAATATATTGTCTTTATAATAAATATAATTAATGATTTTTTATATTAATTATATTATTTAATTATTCAAGTATAATATTATTAATAATAATGTTAATTATCATATATATATATATATATACATATATATATATATGATAATATAATATAACATTATTATTCTATGCTCCTCCTTACTGATACAGAAGAGATACAAAAATAAAATATATAGTTTAAAATATATAATTAATAATTGCAAATCTATTATCTTAATTTATATATAATAAATATAATTAATTGTTTTTAAATATATATATATATATATATATATATATAATAATTAATTAATGTATTATTATTAATACAGCCATCACTCCAACACCTTATCCTTGAGTAATCATGCTAAATTGATCATTTGATACTAGAAAATCACTTGCCATTATATCAAACACAGCTGAAAGCTATTTGGTTCATTAAATGAAGCTTAACATTGTCTTTGTGTTTGTTTTTGAGTTGCCACAGTATGCAATAGACTGGCATGTCTTTAGGTCAATATTAGGTCAAAAATGGCAAAAAAGAAACAGCTTTCTCTAGAAACTCCCCATTGAGCTTTTGTGGGATCAGCTAGACTGTAAGGTGCGTGAGAAGTGCCCGACAAGACAGACACATCTATGGCAAGTGCTACAGGAAGTGTGGGGTGAAATGTCACCGGAGTATCTGGACAAACAGGATCTGCAAAGCTGTCATTGCTGCACGTGGAGGATTTTTTGATGTGAATACATTTTTAATGTCCTGACTATACATTGTGATCAGCTGAATGCCACTTTGGTGAATAAAAGTACCAATTTCTTTCCATAAGAGCAAAATCTGTACATTATTCCAAACCTTTTGGCCACCAGTGTGTGTGTGTGTGTGTGTGTGTGTGTGTGTGTGTGTGTGTATATAGGCATATAGCTATGTCTGTGTAATTAATGTATTATTATTAATTAAAAATAAACAAAAAAACTTGTTGATGTTTCAGATTATTTATAAATATCCAGTTAATATTTAAATCTCAAACAGACAAGTTTTTATTATTATAAACAATTATTCTGTTTAAATAAAAGACATTAAATTATTATGATAAATAAATCAATATAATTATTTATATGCTTAATGTTTAATGTCTTTCTCTTGATCATAGATGAAACTAAATCTCATCTCAGCACCTTTATTGAATTGTTGTGCTCCTCTTAATCATGATATTTCATCTGAATATCAACATTTGTGAGATTTGTTCCATCTGAACAGTTTGAAGTTACTTGATCTAATGTTGTGTCACTGGAAAATAATGATCACTGTGACATTCTGTTATGTTGGATATTAAAAGGTTTTATGTCCATAAGTTAATGGGGGATTTGTGGAGACAGTAACGTATTTAGTTTTTATTTTGAAGTGACAAGATAAAGTTAGACCCCTAGGGTAAGATGTCCCCCTCAGAATTGGGGCAGAAGATTGTTTCTAGAATCATTATTATGTTATAATTATTATAACCTATGGGGTTAATGTTAAATACTTCCATGCATTAGATGTACATTTCAGACATCTCTATTCCTTATAACCTAATAGGCTAATTGAGTGGAATTCAATCTGAATTCATAGTATTGCTTTTGTAACATGTCTTCAATTAAAAATATGGGTGTTTATGTATGTAAATATTCATAGACCTGCACAGTAAATAATACATAGAATAAGTTTACCTTTCAGATGAATCTCTTTGACTGGGATTCTGGTATTTGATTTGCCTGTCATTATGCAGTTCTTCAACTAAATAAACAATTACATAAAATGTTTGATTTCATATTTTACTTCAAACATCAAATATAAATGACTACGAATGATATCAGTTGTATTTTATACATTCTGTAAAAATCGGATGACACCTGGGACAAGTTTACCCAGTAGTGGGGTAAGATGGCTCCTTTTCATAATGATTAATTTTGTGCTATGACAAATAAATAAGCAAATGTTTCTATTACTTCCCTTGATAATATATTGGATGATGCATCATCATCCTATACATGCTAAACGTATATGTTACAATTTAAAAGTAAATGCACATTGTTCTTGAGGGGGCCGTTTTATCCCATCTTCCTCTACGTGTGTGTGTGTGTGTGTGTGTGTGTGTGTGTGTGTGTGAGATTCATTATTTTGTTATTATTTATTTAAAATAAACAGTTTTATGTTTTAGATTATTTTTTTAATAATCTAATATTCGAAACTAGATTATGTATTAATAAATCACTTATATATATTATATATCACTTTTATGTGTAATTAATTATTTTATTATTACAAGTTAATAATAAACAGAAAATATTGTTTTCAATATATTTTAGAAATATTTATATTATTAATTATACAGTTAATGTGTTAATATTTCACTATGCGCTAATACATTTATAATGTAATAACATAGGCCTGTTAGTAATGTTTTCATGTGTTTTGTACATGTTATTAGATTTTATAAAAAATCATACATAAATATTTATACTTTATTAAGGCAGAACAATTAATATATTGTGTGTGTGTGTGTGTGTGTGTGTGTATATATATATATATATATATATATATATATATATATATATATATATAAACTGTAATATTACAGAAACTCTTAAATATATTAATCTTCAATAATTTCCAAGTAATTTGCCTACAAAATATTTGCATGCAAATATAATGAAATTAGGTCACACATTGAGTTAAACAATGCATGTCCACTTACTCTATTCTGTTTTATCCTTTATGTGTGGATTTACAAATTAGTTGTTTTTTGCAATGCCTGTCATAACTCAAAAAGGGCAAATGTCCAGGACATTGGACTCTACAGGATGTTCATCGACTTCTTACATGTCAAAAGAGAGTGAGAGACTAAACCCTTTTGTGTCTCCAGTGTTGTACATGTATTAAAGAGGAAGGTCCAGACAGAAACCTGTTTTCTCAGTTGTTATGAAACATTGTATAGGTAAAACCAGACTTAGCTCTTTTGTTCACAATTATTGTTACCATCACCTCTAGATGGCAAGAGAAGAGCATCATGTTTTATGTGAAACATGATTACGTAATTTGCTTTTCATACAGACCAAAACTCCATGCAACTCAATAGCTTTACTTGACAGAAATAACACTGGGTATAAGCATTAAAAATCAGATGTTGTTTATAGAGGTATTAAATAAAGGTAATATATTCAGAGATGACATATAAATACAACTGCAAGCCTTTAAATGATAAAGGACTTTCATTCTTTTTAAGATGTGCTCTTGTGATATTTACATTGAATTTAATTGACAACTGAATGCATTTGCTTGATAATATTTTAAAAATACAGATTTTTAACCTTTGTTTTTGTTAAATGAATGTCACATTATGTCTACTGTGAAAAGTGTATTTTAAGTGAGTTTATTTTCTAAAAGTCCACAGTGCCAAAAGTGCCCATAATTAAATAAATAAAATAGTAATTATTGGGTGGAAATGCAGTTCTCAAGAAATACTTAAAAATACAAACATCCAAATACGCTTTAAAGCATTGAGTTCCTGATATTTATATGGTGATCGATGTTAAACAAAGGTCATACTGTCAGTACATACAGAAAACACGCCTCATTGTTGGTTAAGGGGGTCAGCAAAGGTCAACAGTGAGTGTTCGCTCTCTGGTCATGTGATGATAAAGGAACAGTCTGAGACAGGCACAGATATGCATGAGACCAAAAGCAGGGCTTCTACACTAGACCAATTCATTTCTATGACTTTTCCAGTTTTGGAATTATATGATTTAAATGATCATATTTTGCAGTGCAGATGTCTCATATAAGACCATTTAAAGACAGACATACTGTATACTAGCGCACTGTTTTACTGTACACAAGCACTCATAAATAGCAAAATATAGCCAATGAAACATTTAAAAAAAAAAAAGAAAAGAAAAGAAAAAATGTATATACATCCACTATAAAAAAACAGTTTTGATTTGACTCATTTCACAATTTAATATTCCCTGATATGAATTTCCATGACTGTGGGAACTCTGTAAAAAATGACTATTTCTGGAGTTTCGCAGGGATGTAATCTTTAGAAGCTTTTAATAGTTCTTCTTTTTAACAGTTTACTGAGGGTCAGTCATATTTAAGTCTTCAAATGTTCTAACAAGAGGAAATTTTGTGTCAGACACTGTTAACACGAGTATGATTTGTGCTTTCTCTCTGGAATAGCATATAACATACTACTCTTAATCCCTGCAGAACATAGTATATACTGTACACTGTGCACAGTATTCAAATTTTCTGAATGCATAATACCTTTATGATATTCTGCATTTACTGCATTTCCAGTGTGTTGAATGAACTAATATGAATTTTAAATAGGCTACATCTTAATTTTTTATTTACCTCATTATTTAATTAGATTGCCAAAAGTTAAGACATTTTAACACAAAATGGAATTTAAAATGCAAAATAAATACTTTTTCCAATAACACATCTGGACACCTCTCACATGCTGTTTGAAACATTTATCTTTGCAAAACGCTTACCGCTTCACCTATTTATTTAATAGTAGTCAGAAAGTAGTCTTTCTTTCTTTCTTTCTGTTTGCATTTTTGGGAACACTTTATTTTAGTGATTCATGACAAATAAGTACAATTGTAATTGACTAGTTATGGAATTGTTTGGCATTATAAAGTATTTATTAAGCCTTTATTGGCTAATTTCTTATTCTTGCTTTATAGTCCTTTTACATTTGCTTTTGTCATAACAATGAATTTATTAGCTAAAAACAAAACATATCAATAGCTAGTATGATGCAAATGACATCCTTTATAGGTTCTCAGTACTCTGTGTGAATGTGCAGCTTATAAGTATAAAACACATGTAGAATGCATATGGTATTTCAACGAAGCAGGAAGAAGATTAGGGTTAGGTTTAGGGTGTCTGTGGGACTCTAACTAAACACAATAAACATGTTGATGCGCCTATACACTATGGTAGTATTTAATTAGGGGTGCAAATATCATCTGACACTATTAAACATATTTTTATTTTATTTTATAGGGTTGCCTGCTTATAAGCTGCACATTCACACAGTGTAATAAGAACCTATAAATGACATATTTTGCACCTTACTAGCTATTGGTATCTTTTCTTTTTACCTAATAAGTTCATTGTTATGAAAAAAAGAAATGTAAAGAGGCTACTAGGCAGGGATAAGAAATCAGCGAACAAAGGCTTAATAAATACCTCATAGTTCTAAACAAGTCCGTAACTAGTCGCTTACAAGTCCAATTATTAGTCATTAATTACTGTCTAATTTCTGATCACTAAAATAATTTTAAGCAGTATGCAGTACATACTGCACGGTTTTTTCTTGACTGTTTCACAATTTTTTCAGCCTGATCTCATGAACATTATGTGACCGTGGCAACATTTTTGAAAAACGAAATTACACGTTTGGCTGCAGTTTCCCAGTGAAATGTCCAGCGGGGGGCGCCAACAGTGAGGGAAATAGTGTCGTAATCAGACAAGGTTTTTAAAGGAATATTCCGGATTCAATTCAATTTAAGCTCAATCGACAGCCTTTGTGGCATAATATTGATTACCACAAAAATACATTTGGACTTGCCCCTCCTTTTCTTTAAAAAAAGCAAAAATCGAGGTTCCAGTGAGGTACTAACAATGGAAGAGAATGGAGACCAATTTTTGAATGTAAATTTTTCACACTGTTTCAAAAGTATAGACGCAAGACATAAAGGATATGCGTGTAAACATGATTTTAGTGTGATAAAATCACTTTCTAACATTTTTTGTGTAAAGTATAGCTAATTTTGCAATTTCATTGCTATGATGATGTTATGTAAACAAACCCAAAAATGACTGTAAAAATGACAATTTAAACATCTTTACAGCTCAAATAATACACGAGTTTTAACAGAAGAATTAATGTAAGTGCTGTTATAAAATTATAAGCTTCACTTTTTTCACTTGTCTTTAAACCCTCCAAAAATGGTCCCCATTCACATTCATTGTAAGTGTCTCACTGTAACACAGATTTTTGCATTTTTTTAAAGGAGGGGCAACCCAAAATTATTTTTTGTGGTAATCAACATCCTGCCACAAATGCTGTAATTTGAGCTTAAAGGTGCTGGAAGCGATTTTGGCGTTTTGAAGCTTTCACGTGACTGAGCCGTTGAATTAGACACGCCCCCTTATTCCGGCCCTCCAAAGATAATTTTGAGACCAAACCCGAGCAGAAGAGCAGCATTGTTTGTTCCTGTGGCTGTCAAATTCAACAGTGGCACAATAGCGCCCTCAACTGACAAACATTATGAATCACAGCCTCAATGATCCACTTCAGATACAACGCTATGAGAACGAGCAAAATGATTGACAGGTGAAAAGCCTCAATGTTCACGGACACATTTTTGTTTACTGTTTACAAAGTCTACAGCTGTCACAGAGACCGGTGAGATATCTCAGGACACTTCATTAATATGTTTAAGGGAGTAGGAACATTTTTTGCATTCTTTTAAAGCACATTTAATTTGTATTGAACCTGGAATATTCCTTTAAGGTTTTTAACTGCAGCATGTAGAACGCGGCACGTGAAGGTCAGTTTGTTGCTGTTATAGTAACATTCATTCTATGAGACTAGTAGGCAGTATGCATTGTATACTGTGTAGTATTCAGTGTGTAGTAAGCTAGTATTCATAATTACTTTCTTTCTTTCCACTCCCTCTCAGCACATCCTCCAAACCTTTAGAAACCAGAAACTTTTAGAGCTATATTAAATTATAATTTTATCTCTCATAAATGCAGGAATACATGAGAACTATCAGGCGAAGATGGATGAGTAGATAAGGTTGTCTATAGAATGGTTATATTTAAGCAAACCCAAATAAGCCCAAGTGAACCTGAAAAACAGAATGCAGAACTATTGCACTGACATGCTCAAATGAAATGAAACATATGACATTAAAGATGTTGGACTGGTGCTACTTGAATCCTGTCCACTGATCCAGGCTGAATATAACTGTATGTTCTGCCAAAGATTAATTTTATTACCACAGTCCTGACACGGCACATTTACATAAGTTAAGTATCTCACACACCATGGCTTCACCTCAATAATGTGTCAAGAGTGGCTGTTATATTATCTCCTTAGTGCTCATCCTTTTTAAAAGATACTTCAACAAACCTTCTTTTATTCTTGCAGGCTATCTAGTGCAAACAATCAGTTCAATATATATATATATATTGTTTCCTTTTGCAGTCTCTGAAAAATAACACCACCACCACTGCCAACCAGACAACAGATTCGGTTAAATTACAGTCATTGGGATGATTAAAGGAATCTTTAATCCTGAAATGCAAATTCTGTCATCATTTATTCACCCTTGTATTGTTCAAAACATGACTTTCATCTGTGGAACAAAAAGGAGATATTAGGTAGCATGTTAGGGACCTCAGTCACCATTCACTTTCACTGTATGAAAAAAAAAAAGATGCAATGAAAGTGAAAGGTAAAATGCTATGCTATTATAAAATGTTCTTTAAATTCTGAATGGATGAGCTTTATTCAGAGCTGTATAGCCCCTGCAAACAAGATGAGTCATTTGGTTATTATTATATCTATTTTCCCAGAAGAGAAACGCTGTACATTTTGAATCAGCTAAAAGTAATATATATATATATATATATATAAATATATGGCCTCAAAGCAAACAGACATGGACTAAAAACAAAAACAAAACTGCAAATTTGATTTCCTTAAACTAAGAATTTTGTTAAAAGGAAAACAGCCACAGTAAGCCGTTTTTATCTTCAAACAGCTGTTACTCAATCAAAAAATTTATGTAATCAAATTTTGGCAGGCCTTTTTTTGGCAGCAGGACAGACAGAGGAGTATTGTTCACATTTCTGGGGGTGGACTTGATTAAAACTTACTACAACAACCACAACTGCCTAGTGAGTATTATCTACTATACAGTACATGCTATACAATTTAGGGTTCTTTAGAACAGTGGTTCTCAATCAGGGGGCCTCAGAAAACTTCTAAGGGGATGGCAGGATGACTTAAAATTATCTCAAATAAGTCACACCAAAATAACCTAATTTAATGGAAATGCAAAAAAATACAAATAATAATCGCCATTATGCCATTATTGCATGTTTACCTTCTCCTGTGGCGCATCTGGAAGCGTACTGCATCACCCATGTGGGAAAACCAAGTTCTGGTCTCACGTTTAGATAATTAGTAACGAGCACAATTCGGAGGTTAGATTTTCCGTCTAAGATTACATTATGACTCCACTGATGGTTAGGGTTAGGGTTGGGGTTTGGGGGAACAATCAGCTAAATCCAACTCACTTTACAACTTGCTTTTGGTGCCCTTCTGTGGACACTTCACATGGAAACTGGAGCTCACACGTGCCCTTACATTCAAAACAACTTCCTGCTTTGGCCACTGGGGGCAGCGCTTCGAATTTTGGTAAGCACAGACCGAGTTTAGCTCAAGAAAAGTCAACCTACTGATACCGAATTCACTGTGAGATCAGTTTGATAAGTAATCAAAAACAGCAAAAACGCAATGAAATAACCAAAAAGACTGTGTATAATGTATTACTAATACATTTTATTTATTAGTGTCCTAACAGGGCACTTATGCATGAATTATGCTGTTTTTTTTTTGTTTTTGTTTTTAAAAAGGGATCACACAATTTATTTGTTTACAGTTTTTTTTTTATTTAATGCTACTAATAGAACCAAAACTAAAAGGAAGCACACTGTAGCTCAGGTGATGCATAACAGGACTTTTTGCTTTTTTATTTTCCAGCAAGACTATCACAGTTGTTTTTATTTTTGTGTTTTGTTTTTTAAAGGCATAGCATACTGGATATGCTGTTTTGCAATACCCATGTTCGTTGGGGCTTTCTTACAGCACAAAAGCTCCGTGTCTTGCCACGAGAGGCTAGAACATCTGTTCCTCATCAATGCTGCAGAAACATTGGTATGCATAAGATTTCTTTACAAAAATGTGGGATTAGAAATGAAAAGGAAGCACAGTTATTCACTGGGTATTCTCCTGGGTTGTGACATCAGTGGATGAGGCACGAGTGAAAGACACTGGCCGTATGCTTGTGTCAGAACTGGCTAATTACGTATTGGTGTGACATGCATGAAGCCACATGACAAAATAATGACTAACATCAGAAAGCATGTTAGTTGTAACTATGCAGCGTTTGGGTGGGGACAGAGATTAGTTAGCAGAGATGGGATAGGAGCTGCACTGGCATAACTGGAAAAAACCTCCCGAGAGTGTTTCAAAGATGGCCAACTGTGAACTGATTTGCTAGAAAGACTTTGGTGGGGATAACATCACGTTGCCATGTGACCACAAAAACAAAGAGACTTCAAATGATGATGATGTCTCTACAGTTATAATTATATTCCACTTATTAATAATGTATTAGTGAAATCATTTGGAATTTTGATAATATCAAAATAGAGGTCTGAAATGAATTAATTTCAAAATATGAAACTTGTCTTTCATTATGGAATTGTTTTCTATGTTTTGATGTCTGTTAAGCAACAGTGATTTCAAGGTTAATGGGTGTTCTTTAGCAGTGGAACGATGTGAAGAGTTAACAGTGGTAAATTCAGTGGCGCACGGCTTCTAATGGCTTATTAGGCTCATTTAATGGTGGCAATATAAGGCACCAGTGTTTAATGAATTGTTACATATACTGTTAATATGTTAATAAGAATAGGAACTACAAATTGTTTACAGCAAGTAATATAAACTGTGCACTGCTGTTTACGGTGCAAAAATTATTATTATTATTATTATTTGTCTTATTTTCCGTCTTAACATCCTTAAAACAAGAAAAAATTACTTGAGAAGCAGAATTATGTTTTTAGAGAAATTTAACAAAATTTTGTGGGGAATATGCGTAAATCAAGAAAAAAATAAAAAGTATTATTAAATAAACAATAAATTTGGTTAGATTTCTCTGAAAACAAATCAAAATATTTTATGTAATTTTGCTTCTCAAGTAAATTTATTTTGCTTATACATTTTATTGTAAACAATACAAAATACTCAGTAAGAAAATGTATTTGCATTGTATGGAACATGATCACACAGGAAATCGACATGTTGTTTCCGAAGTACCCTGAAATCAACCACATTCATCCGAGTGTTTTGCAGACGTTTTTGCATCAATTAAAATGCAAGCGATTTCCCTCAAAACTAAAAAAAAAAAAAAAGCATTTTATTTTCATAATAAATTTCCAGCAAATTTTATTGAGTAATGTTTAATAACAGTTCAATTTGATGGAAGTTTGTTTTGAAATTGAAATGCGTAAATCTTAAAAATATAATTTTGAGTGTAGTGCTACTGACAGTACGTTGCACAAGCAACCTCTGAGACACAGGTTCTAGACCCACGGGAACCAGGAAGTAACCACATTCACATAAACAATCATGCGAGCGATTCAAATGTTGCATTTTCAATCTAAAACAAATTTTATTACTCCACTGACTTTTAGGTTTAGGTTTGTGTTTTGAGTTATGATAAAGTTGATAAAAAATGCATTCCTGTTGAATGTATTGCATAAATTACAACTAAAAATACAACTCGCTTTTGGCGCCCCTCTGTGGACATACATTCAACAACACTTCCAGGTTCGGCCACTGGGGGCAGTGATTCCATTTTCTGTAAGCATAGACAGATTTCGGAAGCAGAAATTTCGACCTGCTGTTGCTGAATTCACAGTGCGATGAGTCTGGTTTACACTTAGTGAACAAGAAATGAATTACTATATAATGTATGATTGATCACAGGTGTGCGATTTCTGCATTTTACAACAGTTTTGAACACAGCTTATATTCTTTGCGTTGTGCCAAAAGCCCAATAAACTCATGGTAAAACCACTGTAATGAACAGCCTCGCGTAAAATATTGTTATTATAAATAGTGGCAACAGTGATATGACAACAAGGCACAAATGTTCACTTAATAGTTAGTTATATGTAATATACTGTAGCTCATTAGCTTAACTGTACATTGTGGTTGCCAAGTAATGTAGCGAGTTGCTGCATGAATGAAGAATGTGCGGTCACAGTTTATCTGCATTTTATGATGACTTTTAGGGTTGGAACTATTAGTTTAATAAATGACAATTTATCTGGTGTCAGAGGGAAATAACTGTGTAGCAACACTGAAGCGAGTCGTATCATGTTTGTGCAGTTCTTTACCTCCTGAAAACACATCGTGTTTGTATCTGAACAAGATTAATGATTCACATTGTGTGGTTAATCTTGGCATGAGTAAAAAAAAACACTGCGGCCAGTTGTTGATATCTTCAAACACTGGCTGTATGACTTCTGAAGGAGTGTCCAGTATTTCAGCCAAGAAATCACCCGTGTATTTGACAGTTTGGAGATGAGAGACGGAAATGATTAAGGTTTGAAGATGTTGAGATTCCCGTTTTGTGCTGTTTATCCAATGCTTGTCAGTGTGTGGCCTTTCCTTATTACGCAAAAATGTTTTGTCAGGTAACCTAAATATGTAGTTAATGTACAAATATGCGTAACACTTTACAATAAGGTTGTATTTGCTAACATTGTTTACTACATTAGATAACATGAACAATACTTTAACATAATTTATTAATTTAGGTTTATGTTAATTTCAACATATACTAATAAATTTTTACATTAAATGTTGTATATGTTAACATTAGTTAATGCTCTATAAACTAACATGAACTTATAATGAACAATAATATATATATATATAAATTACAATCAAAAAGATTAATAAATGCTGTATTGCTGAATGTTCCTTATGCATGAACTAATGTTAATAGAAACTTATTGTAAAGTATTACCATTATAAAAAATTTCTTTTATTTATTTATTTATTTTGGTAGGGAAAGAACATGTGTCTTGTTAGATAAACATTTTCACCGTCATTCATACTTTCACTTCAAAAAATTATTATTATTTTTAAAAATATTTTAGTGAACGTAACGTGCATTATTTTATACGGCTCTAAAGTGATATGAAACCGTTATGCAGTCAAGACCTGGAACTACTTCATAGTCGTGCGTTTACTGGAAAATAACTGCACACCTTAGGGGCCGTTTACACGACAACGTTTTCAACTAAAAACAGAAAACTTTTTATACATTTTGGCTGTTCGTTTACACGACAACGGCGTTTTGGGGCCTGAAAACGCAAACTTTAGAAAACGTGTTTCAAAGTACACGTTTTTGAAAACGATGACGTCATGCGCACGCGTATTACGTGTTCAGTCTATAGGCATGCGCGCGAGTATTTCAAAACATTTTGGCACTTTATAGTCCAGGGTCACTTGTAGTAATAAAGCAACATCATCGTCCGTCCAGACAAAACTGCTCGATGCTTTCACCATCTTCATTGTTTGTATTCACCGTTCTGTGGAAGAATGCTTATGTCTTTACAAATTGACATCGCCAACTACTGGCGTGGCATGCATAATACAGCGTTTTTAGTCGTTGCCGCGGATCCGAGTGAACGGGGATCGTTTTGACAACGTTGTCGTCTGTACGCGAAACTTTTCAAAAACGCAAAGGAAAACTTTTCTGTTTTTAGTACATCGTTGTCGTGTAAACGTACCCTTAGAACGTCTGTCAACCATTTAGAATCAAGCATTCAACAGTGCCATGGTATAAAATATAAATACATTGTTATTTGTTAGTCCATGATACCAAATGCATTTAACAAATTCAACCTTATTTTAAAGTGTTGCCAAAATATCTAAGTTAACTGGTTTTGTTTAATTAAAAACATTATTCCAAATAACAGAATCAACTATATGAAGTTATGCCAACAAGAGTAAATATTAAGGGTTGGAAAAGGTAGAAATAGCTTCTGAACTATTAAACTTTACTTTTGTTTCAGAATTTTTATACTTATATTTGAATTCTGCATATTTCCCCAAAGACATGGAATTAATGTATCTCTGTTGGAAAGACTGAGCCAGGAATCACATTACACATTCCGATCATTTCAGAGATCAGAGAGTTCGGTGACCCTGTCACCCTCTTACTGAGTTATTTTCCAAAGATTTATGCTGTTGGAAACTTAATCATCACTGTAGGGTTTTTTAAATGATTTATGTAGAGCACCACACTGAATACATTTAGTTATTTTCTCAATTATCAAGATTTGAATATTGCAATGCTTTCTGGAAAGATTTGTTTGCAGCTGTTTTGATTATCTCATTCTAAAATCAGATGGGTCTAAATCAGTCATCTGGTGTCTAACAAAATTGTTATTTATTTTTTTGGATTTTTTCCCCTTTTTCTTCCAATTTGAAATGCCCAACTCCCAATGCGCTATTAAGTTGAGTGTGTTGCCATGGAGACATAGCACGTGTACAGGCTTCACACCATCCACCGCGGCATCCACGCTCAACTCACCACGCGCCCCACCGAGAACGAACCACATTATAGCGACCATGAGGAGGTTACCCCATGTGACTCTACCTTCCCTAGCCAATTTGGTGGATGTCTCCATGGCAACGCGCTCAACAAGCCACGTGATAAGATGCGCGGGTTGATGATCTCAGACGCGGAGGCAACTGGGATTCATCCTCCGCCACCTGGATTGAGGCGAATCACTACGCAACCACGTGGACTTAAAAGTGCATTGGGAATTGGGCATGCCAAATTGGAAGAAAAAGGGGGAAAAATCCACAAATAAAATAAATAAATGGATGTATTGCGTCTTGTGAGGTTGTCAGTGGGACAGGTAAGTTCAGTAATATCTGTAAGGTATGAGGTTTGTACTGATGCAGAAAAGGATACTGGATCGATAGATTTAAAGTTGTAGTAGGTTATAATGGATTGACCTGGGGAGAGGGGTTTCACAACTTAGTTAAATGAATGAATGATCAGATAGTCCAATATGAGAGCCGAGCACAGAGACATTACTTAAACCAGCAGTACAGACTAGGTCTAGAGTGGTCACGAGAGTGTGTAGGGAAGTCAACAAGTTGTACTAAACTGAAACACTCACAGACATGAGCTCATTGGCAGCAACGCAATAAGTATCTACATGTATGTTGAAATCACCAAGTAACAACAGAGATGAACACATGGCACAAGTTAGAGTTAATAGCTCATTCTGAAGAAATTAGACAAAGTATTTGGTGGGCGATAAACAAGAATCACAAGCAGTGGCGATGGACCATTAACTTTAGCTAATCTCATGGAAGTCAATGATTTTAGTATGCAAGTTGCTGCGATAGACAGCAGCCAGACCCCCACCCCTAGAAATCACGTGAGGTTTAGCCAGGTAGTTGTATCCAGGAGGGAAAGAGAACTTGAATGTTTATTCATAATGAAAGAGGAACAGATGGTTTCCACAATGTACTCTTCTGATTTTCTTTGGTTTTTTCCTGTATCTGAGAGCAGATGGTCCCATTAAACAAATACGCACAGACCAGTGAATCGATCATGAGTAACTTATGAGGATTATGGTGTCACCATACATGACACTCTGTTTGGGTTTCTCTGATTTGATGCAATTCAAAATAAACTCTGAAACATAGAGAAAACAGCTATTGTTGTTAAGGAAATGCCAGCTTTTCTAAAAAAACACTCACCAGCTTGCAGTGATGGCACAGCTTATGGGGTTTTCATTTCCAGCTCGTATGCTGTTCTTGGACACAGACACGGAACGAAAACAGTGACGTCCAGGCCATTCCTGTCAATAACAAATAAGTGTTGATATTAGAATTACTGGATCTGAGTGGAAGAAAAACATTCAAAGAGGTCCATTAATTTGTGATATTCAAATTAAATACAATGTTGAGTTTGTACATTTGTTTGTACATTTGAACATGTTATATGACAGTCACAATAAAACTTTTTACCAGGCCTTCATCATTTATTTTTGGTACCCTTGTCCCAGACCCAGACTTTCTATATTAAATGATGAAAATGCATTATAAAAATACAAATTATTACATGTTTAAAACTATGATCATCTAAACAAAGAGTGAAATAAATATAAACCATTTCGATATTTATTCTGTGAAAATTATTTCTATTAATTTATCAAAATGTACAACTGTCCAGCAGTTGTAGTGTCATTTCCACCAGACCAAAAAAATTCACCCCTAATAAAGTTTTTCAAAAGTTAGTGTACATGTTTTTATTTATTTATTTATTTATTTATTTTTTATCCCCTTTTTCTCCCCAATTTGGCATGCCCAATTCCCACTACTGAGTAGGTCCTCATGGTGGCGCGGTTACTCACCTCAATCTGGGTGGTGGAGGACAAGTCTCATTTGCCTCCGCTTCTGAGACCGTCAATCTGCACATCTTACCACGTGGCTCATTGTGCATGACACCGCGGAGACTCACAGCATGTGGAGGCTCATGCTATTCTTCGCGGCATCCATGCACAACTCACCATGCGCCCCACCAAGAGCGAACCACATTATAGTGACCACGAGGAGGTTACCCCATGTGACTCTACCCTCCCTAGCAACTGGGCCAATTTGGTTGCTTAGGAGACCAGGCTGGAGTCAGTCAGCACGCCCTGGATTCGAACTCGCGACTCCAGGGGTGGTAGTCAGCGTCAATACTCACTGAGCTTCCCAGGCCCCGTTAGCATACTTGTTAACCAAGTGGACAAACGTGCGACTGAAGAGCATGCTTGAGATGAAATATGAGACAAAAAAAGGGAAATGTCACATGTGAGCAGAAGATTTTTATTGGGCATCATTTATAATCAAGCTGTAATTTTGCTCAGTTATGCAAAAAGTGTGGAAATATTATTTAATTGTGTGTATTTCGATTAAATAAAACCTTAGCTATAACATTAGCCATAGCAAGACATAGGACTCAAAATGTCCATCAGCATCATTTCCAGCACATAATTCTATTAAACACAATACAGAATTTAAGATGTGCTGGAAAAGACATTGTGGTGGGGACTTTCACGACTTTCAATAACACAAATATCCTGTGATGCATGTCTGCTAGTAGACAAATAAAACAATATTGACAAACTCATTACCTCGCGGCTATTTACATGCTCTTCCAGGTGAGCTACAGGAACCAAAATATAAATCACTGTTATTTGTTAATTATTTTGTAACTCTTCGCTCATGCTAATATGAGAAAACCCCAGTAGAGCAACAGTGGTTTTGTGTTAAACAATGTGTTTAGCACACATCAACAACCTGTCAACAGCTTCCCCATGAATATGTCCATGAACTTTACAGCACTGTAGGGAAACAAGCTATTCTTCAACACCATTTTCTAGTCAAGTTTCTAAGGAAAAGAGCAGTTTCCTAGCCCCAAAGACAACAACTAAAGAGCACCGAAAACTAATGTCACTTTTCAAGAGCTGTGACAGTTGTGAACTCTTCAACGAAACGTGGTGACTAAAAATATGCTTCAGCATCAGTACCTTATTTTACAATGGCAACACTAATGCCAAAAAGCAAATACTGTAAGTCAGTAGGGGAAAGTATTGTGTTGGACTGAATATGGGTTAAGGTTAGGGTTATAGGTTCAGTGTTAGTACCTAGTAATTATGCTGTTATTGTAATTACTATAGTACATATAACAAAGCTATTACTGTTGTTCCTGTAGCTCAAATGGAAGAGCATGAACTAGCATCACCACAGTCATGGGTTTGATTCCCTAGGAACACACATACATATAAAATGTATACTTTAAATGCTATGTAAGGGGCCGTTCACTCAGGACAGGAAGAAACAGGCATGTGAGATCAGGACGGATTCAAACTTGAATCTTCACACACAAAATATATTGCGCAACATAACAGAGCACGTTTACTACTCGTCATGCCATGACTTTTATTTGCATTTGCTTTTTACTCAGTTGTTTTTTATACTGATAATCATTAATAACAAATGCAACTGTTGAAAATGAGTCTCTTTTGGGGCCTGGATAGCTCAGTATTAAAGACGCTGGCTACCACTCATGGAGTTCACTAGTTCGCGAGTTCAAATCCCAGGGCGTGCTGAGTGACTCCAGCCAGGTCTCTTAAGCAACCAAATTGGCCCGGTTGCTAGGGAGGGTAGAGTCACATGGGGTAACCTCCTCTTGGTCGCTATAATGTGGTTTGTTCTCGGCGGGGCATGTTGTGAGTTGAGCGTGGATGCAACGGTGGATGGTTTTTCTCCCTTTTCTCCCCAATTTGGAATGACCAATTCCCAATGCGCTCTAAGTCCTCATGGTGGCGTAGTGACTCGCCTCAATCCGGGTGGCGGAGGACGAATACCAGCTGCCTCCGTGTCTGAGACCGTCTAACCATGCATCTTATCACGTGGCTTGTTGGGCGCGTTACCGCGGAGACGTAGCACATGTGGAGGCTTCATGCTATTCTTCGCGGCATCCACGCACACTCACCACATGCCCCACCGAGAGCGAACCACATTATAGTGACCACGAGGAGGTTACCCCATGTGACTCTACCCTCCCTAGCAACCGGGCCAATTTGGTTGCTTAGGAGACCAGGCTGGAGTCACTCAGCACACCCTGGATTCGAACTTGCGACCCCAGGAGTGGTAGTCAGCGTCAATACTCGCTGAGCTACCCAGGCCCCTTACTACCCTAAACTTAACCAATAGTGAAAAGCAAACGCGAGATGAAAAACACAACCATGTCATTTTGTGGTGCTTCTGTGACACTTTGGGATCACGTGTGGACTCATGTGCTCTTCAGGACTTGTACCCCGCTCCTTTACATCGCAAGTGCTATGCTCTATCAGTCGAGCTACCACACAATTTGATCACACTCGAACAAGCTTGTAAATGTAATTGGTAAAGTAATGCAAACATTAATACGAGTCAAGCCCTATAGTAAAAGTGTTTAGATGTCATAAGATAGCATTGTGTGAGGAACAGAGTGAATATGTTTATAAACGAGCCACGTAAAAATAATTTAGCAAAAATGTAGTTACAGTATTATAACGTGATATGAGACCAGATTGCATATAAAGCTCTCAAACACTGTCAAATGACAACAAATCAGAACTGTGCAATGTCTGCTTAAATCATAATTTTTTAGGTCCCTAGTATTGCTGTTGTAAACTTCTTTGGAAAATTAAGTTTCATGAGGTCCAGCTGGAAAGTGTTAATCCTGGATTAGAGACAGTTGCTTCCAGAATACAACTGGATGTTCTCACTATTCAATGAACTAAGCAGAAAAATCTGTGTTTGAGATCAGACTTCAGAGGATCGCTTTTTGCTTGTCAGGGAAAACAATGTACTTTGACCTCGGAGTGATAGTAAATTACTTGAAGTTGCAAAGGTGCAGAGCTGTCAAAACCTCAACAGGAAATTGCAGGAAGCGCTTTTTGTTCTGGCTTGAAATGTGCAGCAGTTTAAACATTATCTGCATTATCTAGTTTTTGGTGAACTGCATTGGGAATGAATGTTCACTGTTTAAGAAATGGAGCTTAGGATGTTCTTTATGTTCCACATGGAGCTTATTTAAATGAAAAATATGAAACATCTAATGATGTCTATATACAGTATATTTACCTAAAATGTGTGCACATGGATACAAAACAATAAGAACATGTTGGGAATTCCCACCAACTGGAATGAAAAGGAATATTCAGAGTTCAATATAATAATAATTGTGGCAATATAATTTAAACTTTTCCCTCAATGTGTGAAAACAAGCAAAAATCTTGTGTACAGTAATGTGAAATCTTGTTTGCAGACTTCCATTGTAAGAGCATTACTACCCAAAATGAAAATTCTCTCATCATTTACTCCCCCTCATGCCATCCCAGATGTGTATGACTTTCTTTCTTCTGCTGAACACAAATTAAGATTTTTAAAAGAATATCTCAGCTCTGTAGGTCCTCACAATGCAAGTGAATGGTGGCAAAAACTTTGAAGCTCCAAAAAGGATATAAAGGCAGCTTAAAAGTAATCCATGAGACTCCTGTGGTTTAATCCATGTCTTCAGAAGTGATTTGATAGGATTGGGTGAGAAACAGACCAATATTTAAGTCCTTTTTTTTATTAGAAATGTACACTTTCACCAGCCCTTCTAAGCTCTCTCTTCTCTCCAAATAATTATTTTCCTTTTGTTATTGGCAATTCGCATTATTCGTCCTGTGGTATGAAGCACTGTACATGGCCACCTACTGGACAAGTAGAACGATATGCACAAAGAATACGAATTGCCAAAAATGAAAGAAGAAGAAAGTGAATAGTGAAAAAGTACTTAAATATTAATCTGTTTCTCACCAACACATATCATAACCTTTCTAAAGCCATGGATTAAACCACTGGAGTCGTCTAGTTACTTTTATGCTGCCTTTATGTGCTTTTTGGAGCTTCAAAGTTTTTGTCACCATTCACTTGCATAGAATGGACCTACAGAGCGGAGATATTCTTCTAAACATCTTCGTTTGTGTTCAGCCGAAAAAAGTAAGTCATACACATCATACCAATTTTAATTTTTGAGTAAACTATCCCTTTAAACTATTAAAGGTTAGTGGTGTTTTTGAATGGCAACGACTCGCTATATGGGTATGTCACAAGAAACGCATCAACTGTGACGTCACTGGGTACTCCTTGTGCTGCTGCACTATTACAGAAAAATGCACGTTTGTTGCGAGTGAGTCAGTCACTGCAAACGACATCAGTTAGACACAGTCAGTCATCTCTGCTCGTTTGATTGGACACTGAGTGAATTGTTAGTAAAATCATAGCATCATAGCCACAGAAGGTTTGCGAAACACAGTGGAAAGGGAAATTTCTTGATGTCGTGGTTACGGACATTGCAATCACACAGGTTTTCTGTCCAGCTTAATGATCAATTAAAAATCTAGTCTTAATAATGCATGTCTAGAGCCATCAAAATGAAATCACAGCAAAAGGTAGGTCACCCTAATGAAAAATAAAAGCAAGTATGTATTTTCTTTATGCCTCAACATGTCTACAATCTGACAAAAAAACAAAGAAGAGTTTGGCTGTGATTCATTCTTGTGAATGTAAGGAATAGCAAAACCCCCCTAAAAACCTTACATCATTCCAAACATTTGAACAGTGAAAATTTTGAAGAACTAAACACAGCATTTTTTTCATATAACAACAGCTCTTATTGATCACATCTGTCAAGCACCAACAAGGATAATAGAACCCCATAGACTTATAAAAGTAATAAGACTTGAGAACTATATTTCAATCAATTTCCAATGGTTTTGAGCAGAAAAGACCGAAATTAAAAAATAGCACCCGGCTGCTATGCACCAGGTTTGGACGTCATTAACAGTAAATGCCATTGGTTCATGTGTGTCACGTGACCGTTTAAACAGCTCTTTTCCTCACAGAAATATAACTCCAGAATGACTTAAAAGAATAACACCCAAGTCATATGGACTATTTATTTTTTTGCTTCCTTTATGATATATATATACTGCATATCTGATGTTGTTTTGTCCTTTTTGGAGCTTCACATACATGGTTACTATGAACTATGAATGTCATTGTGCATTGTGTTCCACATGAGAGAAAAAAAATCGTAGGGGTATGGAATGACGGTAGGGTGAATAAATAATGACACATTCCATTAAGTGAGCTGTAACGGAATGTGGCAAGTGTTTAGGTTAAAAATACAACAGGTATCAATGAACACAGGATGAAAATGGGCTGGACAGATTCTAAATTGTTAGTGTTTCCTTGCTGTGTATTGTCTACTATTGTATGACATATTATCCTGGGTACATGATAAATGTAATATTGTTTTACACCCAAAGACCCTCTGGAGCCTTGCAATATTTAAAATAACAAACATTATGAAAATGAACAATGGTCTTGACCAGGGTTCAAGCAGCTGTGAATTTGGGGTTACAATTGACCATAACAAACCCTTGGAAAGAATCTTGACTAAACATGTTTGAGTCTAACACTAAAACCGTTTATTTAAGTGTATTTGTTAATGTTGGAAAGTATTTGCGTTTGCAAAGGGTAAGAGTTTCAACAATCACGATTTACCGACCAACAATCGGACCAATGATTTTCAACTCTTGACTGGAATCCAATCATTTGTGAGCAATTTAATAGTAAAACGCTTCGAGTGACTCAGATAAAACAGCACTTATTTCCTGCCCATATCTCCAGACAAATATAGCTAAGCTACATCTATTGGTTCTGAAATGGTTCTGATGTCCATGTTTTCTTTTCTGTTCCATGGAAGAAAGTCATACAGGTTTGAAATTACATGAGAGTGAGTAAATGATGACAGAATTTCCATTTTTGGGTAAACCATCACTTTAAGGTAAAGACACACACACACACACACACACATAAAGTATAGTGTTTATATGTATGTGTGTCTGTATGATTTATCAGATAATTGCACGGCTCTCTGGAATACTCAATTCTGATTGGTCAATGGCGCCATCTAGCTGTCTGAAATTTCTCAGGAACAACCGCAGGTCCACGTATCAGAACGCTCATCCGGAAATCTGAGCCAACGTTCCTGCTACTCTGATCACTGTGCGATCTCTACAAGTAAGCTAATACAATTATTTAAACTCAAATCAATGTTTCATGTGCATTTATTTCTTTGTTTGGCAAGTAGTCTTGTAATAAGATGCATAATGAGCAGCCAGACGTTCATTAATTACAAAATGAACACCAACAGAACATGTTCATGTTTTATTCATTTGGTTAGTAGCCGTGTAATAAGCGGGATAATGTACAGTCAGATGGTTTTTATCACAAAATAAAGCCCTTCAGGGTGATACAAGTGTCTTCTGCTTCACACCGGGGTCATGATCACCCTGTCGGGGGTTTATATTGCAATAACAGCCGGCTGACTGTACATTATCCATTACTTGTCAAATGCTAAATAACTCCTATCTGGGATTGAATTCTATTCTGCCAAATCATTTACAATAGGCAAATACAAGGTGAAACGCTCCAGCCTAAAAGAAATCATATTTTTGTAAAGAGAACAGTAAAATTATGTGGTTGGTTACAATCCATCATAATATCTGAACAATGTTATATCGCTAATAACTGTGAGTGATTTTGCTCTATTGCATTACAAAATTCAGCCTACAACATCCAAGCACCACGGCGATGAGTTTTGCCAGATTGATCTCACTGTGAAATTGGCAACAGTATGTTAAAAGTGTTAACCCTTTGTAGACAATTTAATCTACACAAATGCAAAGTTGCGGCTTCAAAATCCAACTTTAGGCTTTTTTAAAGTGATTTCAAATTATTGGCCTATACTCTTCATCTAACTAGAACAAATAAAAACATCTCATTACATTACATTCGAGTGCCTTAGTCTTACTTATTTATTTACTTTGTTATATTAGGCTGGCTCTGATGTCTCTGTCCTGTTTTTATGTTCAAAACTCTTCTTCTTCTTCTGGCTGATCCCATTAAGGGTCAACACAGCAGAACATCCGTGCTCTGCATATTTGACTTGGCACAGGTTTTATGCCAGACACCCTACCTGACGCATTCCTCAGTGGCTGGGGGACTCTCACTCACACCTACGGGGCAATTTTAGAGTTCACTTAACCTTCATGTTTTTGGACTTGTGGGGAAACTGGAGCACCCCAAGGAAACCCACGTGAACACAGGGAGGACATGCAAACTCCACACAGAAAGGCCAAGCTGAGCCAGGACTCGAACCCGGGACCTTCTGGAAATATTTGGATTTATTACAAAGCAGATGACCTTAACATTCCATAGGATATGAACATAGAGTTTTGTGATTACCACGACATACGTGAAAGACAGTGACGTTGTGTTAGTTACCAAACACTGTGCTTGAATCTGGCACTTTATTAAAACACAGAATCTCCCTAACATGACCTACAAATCACATAGAAATGATAATAATGTGCTCATCAGAAGGAGAAAAAAAAGAAGAGTGTTAAAACCCTTGAGATGAATTCATCATAAATCATTTTAGAGAGATTAATTCTGCATTATCCTTTCCTGCCAGTTACACTGAGACAAACCAAAAAAACAAATTGAAAAGTAAATTGAAAAAGTCTTATTCGTCAGTCATCTAATAAGAAATGTATTATTAGATCTTAACACAAGAATTTATTAAGAGGGTATTGACTGAACAAGAGCCTGATATAAATGCTTTTGGAGTGTTATGCAGGATGCAAAAACAGTGGCTTGATAGTTGCCACATAGTTTGACCTCATAGTCCTAATATTGCAGAACAAAAACCCATTGAGAAATACTTTACAGCTTGAGGGCCAAGTAGTCTGTCCAGCACATTCAAACCCTTTTAAACCCGCGTAAATACATTATTGCGGTATACTACGGCTTTTCGCCTCACCATGATTCTTTATGCCTTTCCTCTGTCAACCTTTGGCAATAACAAGGATCTGAGTGACTTCTTGTACCAGCAGAACCGCGTTTTGTGCACAGCACACATTCCTTCACAATGTTATCATACCGCATGCCCCGCCAAATCATAATAAACAGCATACCTTTCAATTTCATTCCATAGGCCTAACGCATTATAAAATAATAAAAGCAAAGTTTCTTATCTGTAAAGGGTGTCAATGGTTAAAAAGGTTTCAAAAACAACAAGAGGAAAGGTTTGCTGTCAAAAAATACAGGAAGAATGTGTTTTAATGATTTGTCTGTATTTTACAAAAGGGCGAGATCTTTTGACTCAAGGCAAGACGCACCATAAATCCCCAACACGAAAACTAGCTCCCACCTCAAATCAACACATTTCAGAACAGGATCTCCACATTTAACATCGTCAACAAGACAATTCTCAAATTTTCAGTCCCCACAGCGCTCACCAAAAAGGTTATCTGGTGAAGCTGGGTGTTTGATTATTTGTCATTTAGTAGATGCTTTTTATCCAAAGGGACTGCTGCTATTGTGGAGTGGTGGTGGTGTAGTCGACTAAAGCACTGAACTGGTAAGCAAAAGGTTGTTGGTTTAATCCCCACAACCACCACCATTGTGTCCTTGAGCAAGGCACTTAACTCCAGGTTGCTCCAGGGGGATTGTCCCTGTAATAAGGGCACTGTAAGTTGCTTTGGATAAAAGCATCTGCCAAATGCATAAATGTAAATGCTATTGTACCCATTACTGAAATTACCATGCAAAGCAAGTGGATGTACTTTTTTTTGTCAGGTGGAAAAATCTCATAGACTTGTATTAAAGGAGAGAACTGAGCCTAGACCAGAATATCATAAGTCATGTTTCTATCCAAGATAAGAATTTATGCATAAAATCAGAATATCGCAAAAGCAAATTCTGAATAAAGCAGCATTTCCATCCAATGCGTTTAAGAGAGCAAACTGGTCACTTCTGGGGAAATTGGCGCTAAATAGAAATGAAAATGGAAAGCCACTGTGGCTCTTTTATTAAATGTAATAAATATCTTGCTGTTTAGAGCATGCAGACAAAACGCTAGCGTTCGGTGGCAGATCTTATGTCTGGAGGAAATGCGTGTAACAGAGTTCTGGGACAGGCTTCGGCATCTCACAATAATCAGAGCAACATTTGAAATGCTTTGCGATGACATTGATGATTTTTTTCTGGCTTGCTGTAGTTTATGCGCATTTCTTCTTATCGAATAAATAATGTATCCACCTCAAGCAAACGTATACATTGTTATGCGCGTTTTGGAGATTTTATTCACATCTTGGTTTCACATCCAGCATTTTTTATGCAATGTTCCAACATTTGCATAGAAATATCAGCCTGATCTCACGTTAAATTCGGCAAGTGTGTGCCGATTTTTCTTTAGCCGAAATCAGTATACGTTGACCGAATTTGAAAACACTGCCTCCAGAGGCTAAAGTGTTAAGTGTTTCAGAGCATATAAACAAGTGTGACATCCATTTATATCCAGGAGAGATTGCCAGAAGCCAGTTGTAAAAAGAATTGTTTTCAGCTGAACAGGGTGTAAAAAAGTGAAGAGAAATGCTTATTATATTTAATCTACCCCCCCAAATCAACACCCAAATCTAACCCTAACATTAGTAGAGACAAAATGCAATGTTAGGGATAAAAATGCAACCTCCTTATCACACTCGTGATTGTTTATACAAATGTGATTACTTCCTCATTTGAATGGGGATTGAACTGTAGTCTCCCATGCAACTGAAGCAACGTGCTACCAGTCATGCCACGAGGGAAAGAAATTATCGTAGAGCTGTTCCAAATATGTCTGATGGGAGATAGAGCATTGCCAGTGAGTCGGCATACTGTTGCCGATCCTAGGGTAACAGATCTTTCAGAAACAGCATGCTAACTTCCCATGTGATCATGCCAAAATATTTAGGGATGGACTCTTTTGACTCAGGCCAGTAAGTAAACCACCTAGCAATCCCAAAGTAAAGAAAAGAAGAAAGATATCCTTCCTTCCTTCCTTCCTGAGGATATGACTGGAAAGAAAGCATGCATTGATAGATACCTGAGCAGGAAGGGTTTGACTGCACCCTGATCAAGAATGAACATTACTGACTAATACCTGTCTGGGAACACCAAACATATAGGTCTTATCTAATATCTAAATTAAACCCGATTTAATTTAGCAATACTACGGTGTTCTGGGTGGTTGCCAAGGCATTACCATGCAGTTGCTTAGGTGTTTTAAGTAGTTGTTAGCACATTATTGGAGTGACTGTCATGAATCCCTGGACCCATTTTACTCCAAAATCAAAAAAAAGAAAGAAAAAAAAAAAAAGAAATGTATTACACTTCTAGGAAATGTAATCTATTGGAGGGCCATTACTATTTTTGACATTGTGACTTTATTTTCATGACAGTTACATACATTTTACTCCCAATTGTCATTACCACAATGGAAAAAAAAATGGTCATTAATATATTTGCTGATTTTATATAAAAAAAACAAAAAAACAATGCGAATAGTAAAAGTATAACGTTGGAATGCATTACAGTAATGAAAATAGGGGGGTTAAATGTGCTTACTGTAAGTGTCCTGAAAATAATACAAAAAATCAGAATGTAATTATATAAATTTTTTTGTATTGATTTGGGGTTAAGTTTGACCAGGACATTTTCTTGACAGTTTTTGTCAACGTTACACCATGTGAGGTTGCTATGCGTGTTCTTAGTGGTTACTAGTGCATTGTTAGGTCGCTAGGTGTTTGCTTACTGGCACAAATCAAAAGGACCCGCCCTCATGTTTAGATCTAGTCTGTTCTGGTCTCTAGATAAGGCTCAGTGTAGGGTTGCACCAGCTGTGCATAAGGTCTCACTGAAGTTGAGACGTAAAGTTCACACTAAAGGCTTATTAATGACTATTTAGTTTGTAACTAAGTCACTGCTTAATTTGGTTGCACAACCTCTTAAGGCAAGACTTAACTAGTAGATTGTAAGCTCTCCGTAAAGTAATGTGTGGTTGCATAATATGACGTTTTCTTGTACTAATCCAAAAAGCAGCCTTCAGTTTTGTACACAGAAGTGTTAAAAAGATGTGAATTTCAGTTTGATGTTGTTACGGTTGATGTTCAAACCTTGTTCGCTCACGTAACTGTCAGCTGTAATAAATGATATCCCCATTGAAATATGATGAAATAAAACAAGATTTCATTAATGGTATATTTAGCCATTTATGTAAATAATAATATTCAATAACTATATCTAAAATGAATAAGGGGCAATAAATAAATACTAATACAACAGGCTGGAAAAACAGACATTTATTCATTTTAATATCTTATATATTTCATATCTGTTGAAACTTGTCATCGGGTGACGAACACAGGAAAGTGCACCGTCAGATCGGTTTCAGGCTGAAGAAGTACGTTTTTTACATAATGTTTTCTCCCGTTAATATAAACAAGTGTAAATGCCAACATCATCATATATGTCCAAAGGACTAAAGCCTGTCAACCAAAACATGAGCTCAATGATGTCAAAAAATGAGTCTGCTTTTTACTCTATCCGTTACTCCTGATTGGAGGCTTCCATAAATATGTAGTTTACACGTATGGTTACGTTCTGCCTAAGTTTAATGGTGCAACGCTCACATATTTAGTAGTGCGTAAATTGTGACTTAGTGCCCATTTACGCCACAACTACGCTAAGTTGTAACTTACGTGTAGCTAGTGCAGTCGGCCCCTGGCCCCTCCTTTAATGTAAGCCTTTGGATTTTTTTTTTGGACCATTTTACTTAAAAAAAAGTAATAGCAAACCTCTCTTCAACAAACCGTATGATTTGAGGTATCATTCAGGTCCATACAGCACATGGTGTTACACAGCAATGTTAAATACTAGGGCTGGGGATTCAAAAAATAAATAAATAAAAATGACAGAATAGAACATTGAAATATGCTGAAATTTGATTCTGCATATGATAAATGACAGTATATAGAATATTGCGCTCTTTAACCAAAAACTCAATGATTTAAAAGGTATTTTCATGCCATTAAATGAACTGCACATAAAACTACCGAAACCAGGCAAGGACATCAAGGCAGCCTTACGTCACTAATGCTAATAAATAGAGATGCCAGAGTAAACTTCATTTGCAACAACACCCATTCTCTCTCTGACTCAACATAACCTGCAGTCTGTTTTGATTATTTGTCACTAATGAAGCAATTCTTCGTATGATTTCCTTTTCTCATATATCCTTCAATCTTGGATAGATTGCCTCAGGAAAACATAGACTGAAACTTATGGACACGTGCCACATGATGAAAGTACAATTTGTTTGAGGTCTGACACTGACCTTAAAAGGGAAAGGAGGAGAAAGCGTAATTTAAGGTGGGTCATTTCCGCATTTTATTATTATTAATTCTTCTTTATGAACACCAGTCCAAACTTTTCACAAAGAGGCTGTATCAGTCATCACGCACAAACCTGCAAACCTGCTGTCTTATCAAAAAATAAATAAACTACAAATGATGAGTGCACCGCCACCCACCGAATTTCATTGAAGTCATGGAAATATTGATAAACAGTAGATGGACCTTTACATAACATGATGGGATACTGATAAATTAAGTGCCCGTTTAAACCCATTAGTGTGTTCCTGTTCTTACTCACTCTTCCCACTTGGAAAAGGTTCAATGTAAGTTTATCCATAGATGAATTAGTCACCAGACTTTGATATTTTATTGTCTAATTTAACTACATTTAGACATTTTTAAGTGCTAGTGTCCAGATATTGAGGCCAAAAAGCTTCTATTTTTCATTTTCTAACTTATTACAAATTTCTCATTACAAATCATATTATCAGCATAACTACAGTATATGAGTAAAATCTGAACTGAAATTTTCAGACTTTCTTAGATCTGGATATGTCCCTTTTTTGCTTTAATGAGAGCTTGCACTCAATTGGACTCAACAAGTCTGTGCAAAACACTGCAGTTCTTTTATATAAACAAAACACAAATGTGATGATGCAATATGCCTTTACTATATTCGTCTTCTCTGAACAGAGTGCCAACTAAAAAAAGTCATGTCAACACACACACACAAAAGCTAAATACTCAATTCAAAAGGGTGATTACTAGTAGTCCTAGTCATACACCTTGGGAAGATCTCACATTTGGGGTCTTCCACTCTGTCTGGCATATGCATCTGCACTCCTCTTTCTCTTCCTAACAGTCTACTTGTTCTGTAATCCATGTTAGCATAACACAATCATTACAAAGTTAGCCCCTTTTGTACAGATGGTAACAACATTACTAAAGCAAAACAGCTGAGATGGGCATCAGCTAAAAGATAAATAAGCTGCGGTAGTTTTTACTAACTGTTTTACATTATATATTCATTATATGCATACACACCGGCCAATTTATTAGGAGCACCTGTACATCTACTTGTTCATGCGATGATCTAATCAGCCAATCGTGTGGCAGCAGTGTAATGTATAAAATCATGCAGATATGGGTCAGGAGCTTCAGTTAATGTTCACATTAACCTATGGGGCCTGGGTAGCTCAGTGGTAAAATATGCTGGCTACCACCCCTGGAGTTCGCTAGTTCGAAGCATGGTTGCCGCGGTGGATGGCGTGAAGCCTCCACACACGCTATGTCTCCGTGGCAACGCGCTCAACAAGCCACGTGATAAGATGCGCGGGTTGACTGTCTCAGACGCGGAGGCAACTGGGATTCGTCCTCCGCCACCCGGACTGAGGCAAATCACTATGCAACCACAAGGACTTAAAAGCGCATTGGGAATTGGGCATTCCAAATTGGGAGAAAAAAGGGAAAAATCCCCACAAAAAAAAATGTTCACATTAACCATCAGAATGGGGAAAAATGTGATCTCAGTGATTTAGACTGTGGGATCTCAGAAACTGCTAATGCACAACAGTCTCTAGAGTGTACAGAGAATGGTGCAAAAACCAAAAAATGACAGAGGTCGGAGGAGAATGGCCAGACTGCTCCAAGCTGACAGGAAGGTGACAGAAACCTAAATAACCACACGTTACAACAGTGCTATGCAGAAAAGCATTTCTGAACATACAACACGTGGAACATTGAGACCCCTCCGGGTACCACTACTGTCAGCTTAGAACAGGAAACTGAGGCTGAAGTGGGCAAAATCTCACCAAAACTGGACAGTAGACGATTGGAAAAACATCACCTGGTCTGACAAATCTGGATTTCTGCTGAGGTACACAAATGGTAGCCCCACTGCAGACTCAGTTTTCTGTTCTTGGCTGACAGAAGCGGAACCCAACGTGGTCTTCTGCTGTTGTAGCCCATCCGTCTCAAGGTTCTGAGTTACCATAGACTTTCTGTCAGCTTGACCATTCTCCATTGACCTCTCTCATTAACAACGCATTTCCGTCTGCAGAACTGCCACTAGCTGGATGTTTTTTTGTTTTTTGCACCATTCTCTATACACTCCCAGGAGATCAGCAGTTACAGAAATACTCATACCAGTCCGTCTGGCACCAACAATCATGCCACGGTCCAAATCACTGAGATCACATTTTTTCCCCATTCTGATGGTTGATGTGAACACTGTCTGAAGCTCCTAACCCATATCTGCATGATTTTATACATTACACTGCTGCCACACAATTGGTTGATTTGATAAATCGCATGAATAAGTAGGTGTACAGATGTACTTAATAAAGTGGCCAGTGAGTGTACACACCTCGAGTATTCTTCAATATGAAATTAAGGTGCAGATAAAGCATAGGGTACTGCTGTCTAATTCAGTATAAAGAGTTTGGGAAAATTGAAGGTATTGAGAAAACAAATGTAACCAATTGTTTAAAAAAAAAAAAAAAAAAAAACTGTAATGTGGTCTCAGATTTTTGGATCCATCCAAATAGACAGACAGACAGCTTGGCCAAAACATAAATTAAAGCAAAAATGGAACATCTAGGAAATGTAATCCTCATGTTGAATATCAAGTCTCCAGTCCATGCCATGCCTCCAGCCTGTTGGGATGGGAAGAGAGATTAGTGTTCTGGGAGCTCAGCCAGATAACACGAACTTCCTCTAATTTTTTTAGACATAGATGTGGTTATAAATTAGGCTCGGCACAGTTCGAAGCAATGGAACACCGTGGACGAAGCACTGGACACTTCTTAAACCCTTCGTAACTTCAAGAACATCGTTGCAAAACGCATCAGCAGAGATGAGTGGGATAATAGGTATAGCAATGGCTCTCGTTATCCTGAGTGTTCACGGGGAGATCACGAATAACGGGCATTGTACGGGTGGCAGCTGCTTCACTATCCACACGGACAAGGCGAATTTCGCCGCAGCGCAACAAGTTTGTGAAAGTAAAGGCGGACATTTGATGACCGTTCGCAAGGACACGACGAGCGATATACTGGCGGATTTACTGAACGCCGTTCCCGGAGACTTTTGGCTCGGACTGAGATACGCCGGTGATCGGTGTTCCAACTCAACTCTTGGGCTAAAGGGATACAAATGGATCACCGGACACAACACAACTCAATACATCAACTGGAAAAGCAACCAGATGGTCTGTTCCCCACAATGTGTGTCAGTGTCAAAGAACGTTCTAAAATGGAACGAAAGACATTGTCGTGAGGAAATTGACGGATATTTGTGCGAATACAAGAATGCCGACTACTGTGATCCGTTGAGTTCGAGCCAACCAGTCTTATATGAAACGTTACTTGGATTTAGGACAGATGGGAAACTCAAGGAGGTTCCTGATGGAACCAATGGAACCATTCTGCCGTTTGGAACGCGGTTTATCTGTTTATCCGGCACATGGATTGCAGCACCTTGGAATTGTGAGGTGTTTGGTGGTGGTTGTGCTTATAAGTGCATAAAGAACGAACAAATCAGCACGTGCACCTGCCCAAAAGGATACAAAATCGAGGACAACAATGTCACTTGCACCAAAAAGTATGATCCATGTTTGCTTGCAGAATGTGAGCATGATTGCTCAAGAGTTGGCAACACATCTGTGTGCATCTGTCGCCAGGGGTTTGAACTGGATGCAGATAAGAAGACGTGCAAAGACATAAACGATTGCATTGATGAAAGTGTGTGTCAGGGTCAGAACGAGGAGTGTGTCAACACAAAAGGTAGCTTTGAGTGTCGATGTAAGCTCGGGTTTGAGAGAGTGAATGGCTTTTGCGTTGATGTTGACGAATGTTCTATGTCTGGATCTGTGAAATGTGATCACCAGTGCGTCAACGATGAAGGTAGCTATCACTGTGAATGCTTCGAAGGATACATACAATCAGCAAAAGACACAGGAGAATGCATTAAGAACTGTTCATTTAAATGCCCTGCAGATTGCGACATCAATACTAGCGCCCAATGTGCCTGTCCGGATGGTTTCCTTCTTGAAGACGAACAATTTTGCGTTGATATAGACGAATGCGACAATGGTGACTGTGACCAAGAATGTAAAAATACAGCTGGTGGGTTTGAATGTTTTTGCCGTGACGGATTCGAGCTTATAGATGAATTAAATTGTGTGAGAAAAGACTTTGGGGGTTTAGATACCTCTTCGACTTTTGATATGTTTATACCTACCAGCAGATCCCCAACCGACCAGCCAGTGCTCCTCTCAGCTGGCATCCTGTTGGCAATAATGATTTGCACTGTTATGTCTGTTCTTATACTGGTGTGCCTCACTTACTACATACTGAGACGTCGAAATAAAATGCACCATTATGATGTATACAAAGGCCAGTGTGACGTCAGCGGTTTTCAACAGGTGATCATTGAAAAGAACAGCGCAGAACTGTCTTTTCCAAGCAGGTATTTAAAACAAGACACTTAAAATCGGACTTCATTCATACTGTACAATGAAAATAGAAAAAGTATGCCTATTTAAGATGTATAGCCTACACATTTTTAAAAATATACATCATTTTAACAGAAGATTATTTTTTATGTAAACTTTATTTAATGAAAAAAAAAAAAAAAAAAACCTTATTGCACACATTTGAAGAAGTATTCAATGTCAGTATT